>NW_009936877.1:0-42105 GCF_000696875.1 Nestor notabilis
AGCGGAACGGGGCGGGTGGTGTCTTGGGGCTGTGCGCCAGGTGGGGCGATCACCGTTGGGTCCTGACGGAGGGGGGAAGACCTCGGGGTGAGCCCCAGCGAAACCCTTTGCCTTTGCTGCGCCATACGGGACGAGTTACGCCGCTCGCAGCGGCACGGGCTCTCCTGGAGTGACTTGCTGCCAGCATCCCTCGCTGGAGGTAGAGTAAGGCTATACCCCCTTGCCTTGCTGTTGAACGCGGACGTGATGGAGCAGGTTCGGACCAGCAAATGTCCGTACCCCTGAAGTTTCGCTCGTCCTCTAACTTCACTAGCCTGACTGCGCTAACCAGGAGCAGCGTGGGCTGGCCTGGCTCTGGAGCGTGGCAAGCACAACTGAGGGTCCCCATTGCAGGTTAGGGGTGATATTCTGGCCAGTGTGGAGCTTGTGAGTAGGGTGTCATTTCCATTAAAAATCAAACATTGATTAAAAAACAGTTCTTGTTGAAGTTTCAGAGGAACTTACTTTGTTCTAATGCATTCTGCTAGTGTTAACATACCACATGTGCAGTATGTTGGCATCTGCTTGGACCTGGAAGCAGCCTGACCGGAGGTGCTGTGCTCCCACGAGGCTCCTGGGACATGTGCCTCACCATTTATGTTCATCTCGTGCTGCAGGCAGGGTTACCTCCTCCAGCACATCTGTTAAGGGAACTGGAAGCCCTTAGAAGTAAGTGCAGGCCTGCTGCACTGGGAAGGTGCCAAAGCCACAGTGGGCTAACTGAAGGACAGATGTGAGAAAGCTTTGCAACTATGAAGAAGGTTGTTCTGTGACATTTCTCTCACCTGCACACACATCTACGTGTAGCTTCTGGTCTAGGGACCTTGCTGCCTGCAGCTGAGCATGCTGCCCCCCGATGCAGAAGTAGAGGCTGAGGTATCTCGTAGAATTTAGGGCACTGCTAATTCAACCTTATGCCCAGCTACATGTGTGCCTCACTGGAGGTGTCTGCCTGAGCTTGGGTTAGACAGAGCATAACTCTACTGTTGGGTATGGTGCCTTACCAGTTTGCTTCTGCCTGGAACCAGTTTGTCAACTGGATTTATAGGTGGCTGTCACAATGCCATAAAGCCAGGTCAAACCTCTGGAGTGAGTGCCCTCTTCCCCTTGAGGGCATGAAGTGCAAAAGGTGTGGGCTGGTGTAAATTGCAAGGAGCTAGTGAGAGCAAGAATGAAGGGGACAGCCCCTGACAGCCTGAGCAGCAAAGGTCTTTGCAGAAATGTGTAGTTCACCACCTTGGTGGAATACACAGGGAGTTTTCCTCAAGAGGCATTGACTGGACTTCTGCCAGTTACCAGCAAATCTGGAGGTGAAACATGTTAATGGTATCTCATTATCTGCTGATTACTCTGTCATTAAAAGGGGAGACCACCTGTAGTTCTGGTATTGGCAGGCTGTTTCCTAGAATCATTAGGATGGTGGTGGTAAGCCATCTAGGAATGGCAGCGTCTGCCTTATTTGCAAAGGTGTTGGGTGCATCCTTACTAATATTTACACCAACCTCTTGGGAAAAATATTCCTCCTTGTCCCTGCATCATCAGGGAAAGTTTTTTTTTGTTCGGTTTTATCTTAATTCTTTCTGGTATCTCTTATGTCTCTAGATTACAGGTATACCTTTCTTCTTTTTGTCAGGTTGCCTAAAGCTTTTGTCATGAAAGAAATATGTGCATCAGTGCCTGGGAGAGAGAAGCTGCTATTTTAAGGAATGAACATACAGTACTTCAGAGGGCTTTCTCATCGTCACTCCAAATTACAGTCAAAGCCGCAACCAATAATATGTCCCATCATCATTTTTATTTTATATATATATATATGTATGGGAAGAAAGAAAGGCTTTGAAAAGAGTTAATCTAAAATAAAGCATGCTGGAATCCTTTGGGTTATATTCCAGTTACTAAGTAATGTGGCCTGGTGATGCTTTCATTTTGTTTAACAGTGGAGTGTACTGGTAAATTTAAAGCCAGAATCCAGAGATGCACAGCTGAATGTTTGTGGTTGTAGCTGGTTAATGTTTTATGATGCATTGTTTCTAATAGGGGGCCAATTAATTTAAATTGCTACCTTTCCCCATACCTGCACTTGGCAGAGCAAGTGACCTGTCTGCTCCAAACCCTTGGCTTTTTAGTTAAAAGTTTTATTTTTATTTTTTTGTTCTAGCAAATGGAGACTGAATGCATGTTCTTTTGATACTTGTAGCCAGTGCAGTATTTATCCCCAGGCCAGTTCTGCTTACAGTCTTAAGCTGAGTTTGAGAGTGTCAGTAATGCAAGTGGGCAAAAGCTCAAGAGGATGACTATTGAAAATGTGCCTAGCATTTCTGTGTGCACTACCGTAGATGCATGGGGCACTTTACGTGGCATGTAAAGGCACGATCTTTGCCTGAATTAGGTATAAATGAACATGACAAGATACAACACCAGGATAGATAAGAAGCAGGGAGAAAGCCATATAGGGAAAGTTACACGGCTGCCTGCTTGGCTGAAATACTGCATGCCACATGCTCTGCTTCTGTAACAAGCAGGAGAAAAAATAATTAAGAAAAATATTAAGATACTATTGCAGATTGAGATACAATGCAATCCTGGTCTGAGGTTTGGGAGGTGTGGTTGTGGGGCCAAGTGGTGAGTATGAGGGTTGGAGGTCCTGAAAGACACTGAAGCCACAAAGGGCACTTGCCTGTACCATGAGTTACACACTTTGTGCTGGAAAATATATAGTCTACATAGATGAGACTGACAGAAAGACAGGAGGAGGCAGAAATGATGTAGAAGGAAGCAGCCCAGGTGTAGGTTTCCCATGTCTGGAGTTTATATCCAGTTGCTCAGTTTTTGGACAGCAGTTTTCCCTCCCTTCTGAGACTGTTCCCAATATCACCGCAACCTTCCCTCATTGATTTGTTTGTTTGTTTGTTTTTAAACTCCCATGCTTTTCTTCTAGACGGTCTGTATTATTTTCTGTATGTTTATCATAATTTTACTCTTGACAGCCAGTACATGATTCAGCCCAGTTTGAGCTTGTTTCTTAGAAGAAAGATGATGCTTTCACTGGTCCTCTTTGGCACCACTCTTCCAGCAGAATTATTACTAGCTCACCTGGAACGATACATGTCTGGCAAATGCAGTAGTATTTGTGTATTAGAAGACTACAGGTTGCATCCTGTGGTTGATCTGTAAATCATGCTGGAAAAGCATTCTGCAGCAGATAGTTAAAATGAACAAAATCTGAGGGTTGTGGGGGATTTCTGTTTGTTTGTGTTTTTTTTTTTTTTTAAGTAAAGCTATTGGAAAGATAATGAAACTACCTCTCAGAGCCTGTGTTTTGCTGAAGCAGATAGAAGGAAGGCAGGAGGTCATGGGAGTTGCCAGTGCCATCAGTGGACAGCCAGGTACGTGATTAGAGAGCAGGTGTTGGGATATGATCTCTGGTTTCAGCTACTGATCTGCAATACATCACTTTAGTTTCCCTGTCTTCAAGACTTTTTTGTTCTTGCCTAGACCCTTCCTCAACTCCTGAGGAAAAACCCTTGATGTGCATCAGGCTTTTTGATGATTTTGGCAGTGCCTGACACTATTGTCCCCTCATTTTGGGAAAGCATTGTCTGACCTTTTGCGTCCCCATTGCATCTTCTGGCAGGCAATGGAGTTTGTCTCCTGTACAGCCCTTGTTAGGAAGAGAGACTTACTTCCCAGTCTCACATTAGGGAGTAAATCCCATAGGTCCCATTGCATTGTCTCTGTACCTGTGCCAGCTTGAGCAGCTCCTTCTCCTTCTCCCTCTCCCTCATTCCCCTGCTGGCTGAGGCAAAGCCTTTCTCCTTCTTCGTTCCAAGCAGGTTTTTTGGCTGGGCCGATATCCTTAATCACAGCCAGCTCTTCTTCACTTGGTGGGGTGAGGTAGGGGAGATGGCACTGTGCCATAGTGCTGAGCATCCAGAAGAACCTTGATCTGGCATTATGCAGTGGGAGGCTAAACTTGAGATACAAAGGAGGTCTGGTACAGCTACTGTGACACTGCCCCACACCTTGGTGTGGCAGCAAACTGGAAGACCTGTGTTGTCTTACATGACTGACGCTCTCTTCCTTAGGCTGCCCCTCCATTCTTTTCCCCTTGCTCATAGTTTTTCCCATCATGAGTAATGGAGTGAGTACCACTTGTAAACTGGACAGTGGAGAAAGAAATAGAAATCTTTATATATATATATCTATTAATCTTGATCTATATATATATGAACCTGACTTTTTGTTTTTACGCTGCTGAAAGTGAAATTTGTGGAGCAATACAACCCAGCTCACTTAAGCCTCCAGACACCGCTCTGATGGTAGTTTATGCTAGTTTAAAACACTCCTTCCTGGTGTAACAGCTGTGTAAAAGGATCCTACTGCAATGGCAAATTGGGTTGTAGCACCTTTATCTACTGTATGCACTCAAGGAAGTGAGGTGAGAGAGGTGCTGCCAGTGGCAGGACCGCTCCTGTGCTGCCTCACAGCCAACTAGAACATTGTTTAACAGATTCCCTTTTACGGTCTTGTGCAGAAATTATACCCTTGCTTTTCCCTCTCTGAAGCTGCAGTGAAACATGTGTGAGCGCCAGGAGGTGACAAGAGACAAGACAGTGCCAGAAGGTACAGCAGGGGAAGAACAGACCTTCTCAGGCACACAGAGGACTTTGCCCCATCCCTTCTCACAGAAAGCAGTAGCAGCTGTTTGCAGGGGTCTGGCATGGAGGTAAAGCAGTGTTGGAATTCCAGTTTCCGTCTCCTGAGGGAAAAGGAGATGTCAAAGGAGTGTGAGGCTCTAGCATGTCTCAAACAGCTGTAATGCTACCTTTTGCAGGGAAAGTGAGCTTTGTGAGCTTCTGTTGTAGCATCACCTGGGGATTATACCTGACTGCAGGTGTCTGGAAACTGGCTCTGCAGGGTCTGATTGATGGGAGGTTTCCCATAAATGGTGATAAACTGAGGCCTGTTGTGGGACCCACTCATGCTGGCTCCAAGTAATTCTGAGAAGGGAGGTCTGGATGGCACTTTCAGTGGGTTGCCAAGCTCATGACTGTTCCTGTTGGTGTGGAGGTGTCAGCAAGGGTGCCCAGCCACTCTCTTTTGTAAGGTCTCAGTCTCCAGGACTGTGTGAGAAGCTTAGCTAGATCTCATCCTGCTTCCTCTACCCATGCTGCAGGCTCTTTAAAGGGAGACTTTATTTACTCTGTGCCAGGTGGCGTGTGTGATTTCCTCAGTGGTACCACTAATAGCTGGCAGTATTACTCTGCTTTCAGTATCCAATTGTGAAAGCTGGGGGAATTTACAGAGCAAAAAAAAGTAAGGGTGCGATGCCAATAGCCTTACTAGCTGGGCTGTGTGTAGTAGTCAGGAGCAGCACTGGTGATCCATATTAAAGCCTAGTACCATTTGTCTTGAGCCTTCTGGCTAGGTTTATTAAGGAGCTGGATTGAAGTTTTAAGATGGCTGGTGACCACTTGTTGCTTACAAATCCTTGCAGTTGTGGTTTTCTTGTGCACTGCTTCGTACATGATCAGACTTGTGCAAAGTAAAGGAGTGATGACCTCCTGACCTAGTGCCTGCCCCAGGTGTCTTGTCTTTTTGCTTGCTTATAGATAGCAAGCAGCACCTCTGCTCCTTCCTCCTGGAAGCTGGCTGACCACTTCTTCAGTTAATTTCTTACCACGTGGTGTGTCTTTTCATTTTTCCCTCCTGACTAATGACAGGAGTGAGCCCTGTCTCATTTCTCACTTTGTGTACTCATTTCCAGTGTTTTTCCTGGCTCTGTGTCAGATTCATACTCATCTTTTGCCCTGTATTTTCTTTATGTCTGGGTGATGCATCATGTTTGTCGTCCCTTCTTCCCATGGTCTTTAGGAGAGTTTTTATGGTCTGTTATTCAGAAGTGCATTTCAGGACTGTCCTGTAGGATCCAGAGTGGTAGCATGGTGTTACCAAGGCCTGAAGTATCCTTCAGACACTCAATGTGTCTGAAGAGCCCTTTAGAGTATACTTGGTTTGTCGGTCTGTGCTGGTAAACTGGACTTGTGGTAGCACTTTGCTGAAGTGCTGCCTCATTTTGGCCTGGGTTTGACATAGAGAGCTGCTGGAGAAGGTTGTCTGGGATGAGCCACTGCAGAGCAGTCTTTTCAGATTAACCTTTCTGACCCTGGTTCTTTAGTATCAGAAATTTATAGGCAGTGTGCTTCCAGTAAATTCCTCCAAGCAGCCTGTTCTGCATTTGGTGGTTGGGCAGGCTTCTTAGATTAGCACACATGCATGCTTAGCCTCAGAGCTGAGGTTAGAGTTATCTTCTGGCTAAAGGCTGACCAGATGTTTTGAGTGCATCAGGAATCCTGTACTCTTACTTAGACATGTGAAGGCTACCTCTTCCTGTCTGTGCAGACAGATAGAACAGTATGTGTTGATCACTCCAGTGAGGACCACGGCACCAGTGGGGTGCATGCTGTAGGTAATGGAGGTCATGTCTGCTGCTGGTCTAAAATGACTTGGCTGCAAGCAGGATCCATTTTGCTCTATCTGCCCTCCTGCACTGTGGGATGTCTTAAGGTTTGACCATAGCCCTATACTCTGGTAATCCTGGGGATGTTGCGAGGCACATTTTGCAGTGGAACAAACTTGAGGTCTAATTCTGACTTTGTGGTGGTTGTGGGTTTTGAAAGATTAAAAAAGCTAATTTAAAGAAAGGAGCTTTTTCCTCCTCTGTGTTTTAAAGAGTATATCCTGGAACCACAGGCTGTGTTTGGTCTGCAGAACTTTTTCCTTTATTTTCTAATAGCATGTGCTTCTCTGCTCCTTAAGAAAGTGGAGAGCTGGGCTGTGAGGGGTCTTGACTGTCTGCCTGTCTGCCATGTGCTACCTCCCTGTACAACTATTTCTACCTGCTCCAGGAAGTCTGCCTCCCATCTGTGTTTTGCATTACTCATTTGTTTGGTGTGTATCTCAGAGTGGAAAGTTCTTCTGAGATGCTGTAGCACCCTCTGACTAAGTGTATCAACCATATCTTTGATTAAATGTGCTTGCTGTTCTGAGGTGAGAGGCATCAAGGCGCAGGTGATTGAAACCCTGCTGTCCTGCTCTGCTTCAGCAATGTGATGTCAGCTTCTGATGTCGATAAAAGGTGGAAGTTTGATAAGCGTCTTGCCTTGGAGCATGGCCTGCTTGGGCTGTGCTCTGCTTGCTGGTTTTGGCAGATACCCGGGTGATGAGCTGTGGTGGTGTTACTGTTGAGAAGACCTCGTGTTACCTTTCAGGAGAAGAAAGCCAAGGCCAGTCTTATTGTGTTTTTAATTGATGAAAATTGAACTTTGAGCTCAGGACCTGGGAAAAAGGATGGTGAAAGAGGACTCTATGTGAGCAAAGGCACTTTAGGAAAAGTCCATGCTGGCAAGCTGCTGAGCCAGGTAACCTGTTGGCTTGGCAACATGTTTTCCTTAAGGCCTGTACTGCAGTGGTCTGTTATAAATGCCTATACTCACTCAGCTGTGTCTCCCTTTCCCCTAGCAAAGTGAGCTCAACTCCTTCCTGTGGACCATCAAGAGAGATCCCCCATCTTACTTCTTTGGCACCATCCATGTCCCGTACACACGTGTCTGGGATTTCATCCCAGAGAACTCAAAGAAGGCCTTCCAGCAAAGCCACATCGTGTACTTCGAGCTGGACCTCACCGACCCCTACACCATCTCAGCTCTCACCAGCTGCCAGCTTCTGCCACAGGGGGAGAACCTCCAGGACGTGCTGCCCCGTGATATCTACCGCCGGCTCAAGCGGCACCTGGAGTATGTCAAGCTCATGATGCCGTCCTGGATGACCCCAGACCAGCGGGGCAAAGGACTGTACGCAGATTACCTCTTCAACGCCATTGCTGGCAACTGGGAGCGGAAGAGGCCAGTGTGGGTGATGCTGATGGTGAACTCTCTGACGGAGGTAGACATCAAGTCACGAGGTGTGCCTGTCCTGGATCTGTACCTGGCCCAGGAAGCGGAGCGGCTGAGGAAGCAAACGGGCGCTGTGGAGAGAGTGGAGGAGCAGTGCCATCCGCTCAATGGTCTGAACTTCTCCCAGGTGAGATGGAGTGGTGTGCAGGGTGCCAGCCTGGCTGCTTGGGTGGATGTCACAGCAGTGAAAGCACGGGCTGGGGCATTGGGTAAGTATGCTCTACCCAGACACTGGTGTTTGCTCCACGCAGCCCATGCCTTTGCCTGTGCCCTCAGGACAGTTTCCTAGCTGCAGGAGCTAAGGCCATGTCCTCAGTTCATTTAGACCTGGCCTGGGGAGACCCCTGTCTTCTTCTTTGGGCAAGGTCCACCCTAAGAGGCACTGAAGTTTTTTGCATATCTGCTCTCTGACCCTGGCTCAGGAGCCCAGGGCAGGCTGGGCTTGAGTGTCTAAACTGACTTCTGTAATAGCTGGGTAAGAATAATAGCTAAGTAAGGTGTGATCACCTGGGGGAAGTAGGGGCACTGTGAAGTACAGAAAGCTGAGAAGTAAGCACTGGGGACATCCTCTGCACTGGGAAAAGTGGGGTTTCGCTTTGGTGTTTGTTTGTTTTGGGGTTTTTTTGTTTGTTTTGGTTTTTTGTGGGTTTTTGTCTGTATGCGTGTGGTTGTTTATTTTGTTTGTTTCTTTGGGGTTTTGGGGTTTTTTTTAGGGGATTTTTCTTTGGGTGGGGGAAGGGTTGTATTTTTCTGTTTTCCTTTGAGACCAGGCAAGCATCAGCACAGCTTCCTGCAGGGACCTCCGCAGGCTAGTGCAGTCCCTTTGCAAGTGCCTTTGTGTTTGCAACCAGATGGAGTTTAGCACCATTGTTCATGCAGTGTCACACCAGGCAAGTAGAACAGCATATGTGTTGTCCAAGTGTTGGATGGGGTGGTCCTCTCTGAACTAAATACACCAGGGAGCAGCATCTGTTGCTGTGTCTGTCTGCCTGGCTGGTGGGACCACAAGCAGGCATGTTTGCTCTCTGGCCTGGGATACCCCTTTTGCACATAGGGAGGCACTAGTTTGGGGAGAGGAAGTGGTGTTTGCTTAGGAAAAGGTGAGACCTGCTATTGCAGCATGCACTGCTACCCAAAGGTGGGTTATGGGGCATGGGAGATTCAGCTGATGCATGAACCTTACCCCTGCATCCTGAAGTATGGCCTGTACCAGGTGCAGTTTCTCTTGCTAGAAGGGAAGGGGCAGAATGGGAGGTGCAGCCCAGCAAAAGCAGGGACTGTAGTTCAGAGCAGATGTCAGAAGTGCTGCTATCCCAGTCCAGTCTTGGTGGATGAGCACAGTGCAGGGAACAGAACTTTAAATGCAGTCTTTAAATGCAGTCAGGGCATCTTCCCTTGTTTGGAAATGGGCTGCTTTATTCACATCTCCAGTCTTTTGAGTAACTTTAAGTTTTCGTGCTGCTGCTGCTTGCTCACAGCCAACTTAGGAATGAGTTGGGAAGTCTCATCTCTTATGTGTCTTATCTGGTTGAGGTGTTATTAACATTATCGCATGTATTTTTTCTTCTGCTGATACTACTTCTCTGGTTTAGTATGATAGAAACCAGGGCATAACGGAGCGTTTGGATGTGCTTTCTCCACTGTAAAGTAAGTGGTAGGGAGGCTGAGAAATATAGGTTGCAAATTATGTCCCTGTTAAGCTCATGCAGCTGTTAACACTTACTTTAGGCCTTCACACAGCTTTCTTAAAAGAGGTGCTTGCTGTAGCTGTGCTGCTTTGTTGTTGGAATAAACACCTGCAAATGAGCCAGGAAGCTGCATGGGGTGAGGGGCACAGAGCTGCAACATCCAGAGCTGGCCAGCCTGGTGATACTTGTTGTGAGAGCCCAGCTGAGGTGGTCAGGGTAACCAGAAGTGCAGGAGAAACTTTGCCCTGCTCAGGAAAATCAGAGCCTGTGATTACCCCAAGGTGGGTGGAGATGTTCAAGCCATCATGCAAACTGCAGCTCCTCCTGCACCTGCTCATTTTCAGGGGACAGAGCATGCTGTGCCTTGTGGTTACAGGTCTGGACCTGCTACTGCACCACAGATTCACACCCTTGCTTCTGCCCACTGCTAGATTTCCAATACATGCAGCTCAAGGAAAGGGAGAACCCGATTTTTGTTTCTAAGCCAATTTCATGGTTGCTTCAGAACCTGACTTGTGACCTCTCATGGTTGACAGTTCTGTAGATCTTTGATTGCAGAGCTGCCTTCTCAGTTTGTTCAGACAGCTTAGTTAATGATGTGATTAATATAAACCAAAGACACTGAAACAGGCTCTTTGAAAATTATTTCCTTTGGTATTGTGCTGCTGTCTGGGAACCCCCAGTATCAGACCACTTCTGTGCCTGCCTTTCAAGTGCCTGAACACACAGGGACAGCTTAAAAAATTCTGCTGGGGAAAATGAGGATGCAAAACTATAAGCAATGGTCTAATCCTGTGCAAGAAATGGTTTGTGGTTGGTTTTTCAGTTTTCTTTTTTTTTTTTCTTCTTCTTTTTTTCCCAGCAGAGTCACAGAGAGATGTTTTACTTAGCAGAGAAGCAAGTTTCTTCATAATGTTTGCTCTTTCTTTCGTTTATGACATAGTTGTACAACCTGGTGAGAAGGACTCCCAGGCTACTTACAAGCAATACATTATTATTAGTTAGGTCCCTCTCTTAATCCGTACTATAGGATAATGCCTGGTTGGCGTAGGTCTGTTATTGCAGGTCACTCTAGAACTTCATAATTGATTGTGTCCATAGGGTTGCACAATGCTCAGTAACCGTGAAGTGTGAACAAACCCAAGCTAGAGAAGTCATTCTTCTTGCGAGGGGAGAGAGGAAAAATGATACCCCCCCACATACACTGCCTGTATGGTGCTCTTTTTCTTTGGCTGTGTTTCAGTTTCCTCTTTATCTTTTGTTTTATGACTCTTACTTTACCTGCCAAACCTCTTTGTTCTTGCTCAGCTTAAGCTGGTTATCCATCTAGCCAGGCCATTAAAGTATAATGTCTATTTGGTGTACACAAGCTGTGAAATGCTTTAATGCCTCTTCAATCACCCTCTCTTGTTCCAAGGTCTATGCAGCTTTAGGGAGTATGGAAAGATTAGGCTGTCTTCATGCCAGGGCCATGGTGTTTATTTCCTCCACCCCACCTTCTTTGATGGGTAGTGCCTCTCTTGTTGCAATGCCCTGTAAGGATTCAGGCCTCATTCCTAGCATCATCTGGGCTTCCAGCAGATAAAAGGCTTTGTAGCTATACACAATCTGCTGCTGCCGACTTCCAACACTAGAGTCAGTCCCTCAGACCTCCCAGCTGTTCCTTTCAAATTACGCATGTGCATACATGTTTGCTGGATTGGAGGCATTAGTACTCCAGCCTAAAGCCTGTACAACTTTCCTGTTGGCTGCAGCTGTACGGTCATGAACATCAGTTTGGTATTGGCTCAGAAAATGAGCCAGCCTTGGCCAGTGCTGTGCCATTCACTAGTAAACAAGCTGTGCTAGATAGAAGACTTCACCTGTTAGCTTTTTTTGATTTAAGAATTGTTTTCCACCGTGGCTTTCCTGTGTCTAGACCTTTCCACAGCTCTCTGTTTCTACCTGAGCATCTACATACATGGCTACATCTTCAGAAGTAGTCTTCAAAGCTGCTTGGGTGGCAGTAAATAGCAGGGAGCCACTAAGAACTGACTGGTCTTGAAATTCTGGCTCCAGCTCTGGGACTGGCCACTTGAAAGTCTTGTCTTTTGCGTCTTTCTGCCATTTCCTCATACAGTTAGTTACAGATAGAAAATGAAGCAAGGGCTTCTAAGATTGATCATTTTGCATTAATTAGGACATTAATTGTTCATGTTTCTACTCAAAAAGCAACCTCTGCACGCAACAAAGAACTGAGGGATTCCTGCTTTTCTCTAAAGGGTTTGTTCACAGCACTGCGAAGTTCTGGACCGCTAACATGACTGGCCACCTCCTTAGCAAATACAACCCTCCTGATGTAACAGCAACATCATTTTTCTTGCCCGCTTCGGTGAAAAGTCCACTGTTGATAGCCCCTGGTATAAAACTGTTATTTAGAAGCAGCCCACATCTGTGGGGAAAGTAGAAAGCCAACACACTGCTGCTTTGGTATATGTGGAGGGAAGAATTGGTTGGTTTGTTTTTCTTCATTCTAAGGAAGACAGAGAAACAGCAGTGATGACTTGAAATTAGGCCCAGAAGATATGATATGAAATTGGAGAGAATTGTGCTGCTCTCCTCATTTCAAACAAAAGGCTTTTTTTCCTACATTGAGGTGATCAATTATGTTAGTCTTTAATTTTTTGGGTTGATGAGGTCAGATATGGCAGTGTTTGCGTTCACAAAATCCCAGTTTGGGTTCACCTTTGACAACAGTGGTAACAGAGAACCTCTGAGAAAGAAGGAGCAAGGAGAGGCACAGGGTGTGAGCTCTGCAAGGGGTAGTTCAGATCCAAATTTGGAGTAAAGCAAAGAGCAGTTGTTTGATAAAAGAGCTGACAGAGGAGCAGAGCACTCACTGCTGAACAAGTAGTATCTGACTGCACCTTCTGTCCTGACCATGTAAGTTCAAGATATACGTGTCAGTAACAGCCCTTCCTCCTCACATGATGAGAACATCAGGGTATTCTGCACATGAACTGGAGCTGAAATAACTGAATTGATACTATTTGCATCTTTGGCTGCTGAAGTCTGTGACCCAAGTTTAGTTTTGTTTTCAGTTTGTATGTAGGCACATCTGCAGCCTCCACGTCTAGACGTCAGGGACAGAGAATGGGCTGGCTAGTGGGAACCAAAATAGCTAAGGCTTCGCATTTCTATTGTCATAATTAGAGTTTAATTAAGATCTTATTAACTACCAAGGAGTTCAGCATTCTTCCCTTGGTGAGAGTAAAAGTGGAATTCTGACCTACTGTCCCTTCATTCAGAGGGGTGGAGACTGTTTCAAACAGCCTGGACTCTGTGGTAGGCCTTTGAAATCTCAAACCATGGATTTTGCTGTGGCACCAGTTTGCATTGGTCACATGTCATTGTAAGCTCCCTGCATTTGTAGTCTGCACGCCTATCAACTAGGTGGATTTTTCCACTAAAAATGCCTTTTGCCTAGCATATTACATAACAGAAACAGAAGATGTCATGTAGTAAACATGGCTTTGTCCCATCTTGCAGGTCCCACAGGTGGCCCCTTGTCTGTGGCTAGCTCCCAGTGTTACAGTCGAGCATGCCAATACACCTTGCTCTTTTCCCAGTTAGTGAGGGCTGAGTGATGAGTTGCGTACACTGCTCTGAGAGTGCTCTTGACTTGGTTACACCACTATCCTCTGGCAAGTCAGCACTAGGCTGGTGGGCTAGTTTGGCAGACAGTGCCAGGTGTCTTTCCATGACACTTGAAGTCGTTTAGCTTTGGGTGAAGAGTACTGCTGCTGCAGAAGAGCACTGCCCTGTCAGCAGGCTAAGGGGTCCTGGGCATCGGAGACTGCTCAAGGGAGAAGAAAGAAGCTCTGAGCTTGACGCTTTTTGGAGCTATTCAACCAACAGTAAGGAGTGTGGAGCAGGGAGGAGATCTGGACTTGTGTTGTTCAGCTGGTCTGGCAGTCCGGTGCCTCTGTGCTAAGCTTTGGTCTGCACGTTCTCAGGTCATGTGCAGACACAGAGTGATCGGTCAGGGTGGCTTGATGCTGTGTCTCTGCCTGATGCCTGATCCTTAGGGCTCACCAGTTACTGGCCATTTAAAACCACTGAACCTTAAGTGTGGGAATGTAGTTGCCAGCTTTTCCCTTGGCCAACAAAGTTGCAAGCAGGCTGGACAGCCTAAAGTCACATGCTTGCAAAACTGTAGAAAACAACTTCCTTTCTTGATCTAAGAAAGGGACTGCAGTGCTGTCACCGTCCCATCCAGCAGCTGTAGGACTGTTCCTTTTTGGATCAGACTGGATTGCCAGGTCCATGGGGATCTCACTTGGCTCTTGCATCCCAGTGACAGTTTCTGTCTCATGGCAGTGTTTCTGAAGACTAATTTTTAGTTTTCTTCAACAAACCTGGACATGTTCAGACCAAAAATAGGCCCAGCTTCAGGTTTCAACTGTTTGATTTTGTGAAGGTTTGTATTCCACCGAAGAGCCTCTGCTATGAACTTAGGTACTGCAACTATAATTGGTTTGCTTTTCAATGTTCTTTTTCTCAAATGAAACAAAGGGAACCCACTGAGCCATTCCCAGTGGGACATATTTTCTAAGTTTTAACTATCCCTTCAGCTCTTCCAAGGCCTAGCAGCATCTGTCATGCATTGTGGCAGTCACGTGTGTGCTTGGTGCAGTGGTATTGTCACTGTCCTCATCTTCCCACGTTTATGCAGTTTATCTGTGGTTCTTGCAGCACAGTGATTTTTCTGAGAGCTCATGCTTGGGGGATTCGAAGTCCTTTTTATCCTCATTGTTTCCCAGGAAAAAGAGTGTTACCCTTGTCACACAGTCCCTGTCTGCTCTGTGGTGAAGATGTCCCGCAAGCCAGCAGACAGTGTTTGTTTTAACAAGAGATACAGATTACACAGCACCTCTGCTCTTTCCCCCTAAATTTTTTTCTCCCTGACCTTTGTTTTATCTGTAAAATCCATTAATGATAGAGTTGGGTTTGTTGGGGGTTTTTTTTGCCCTCTGGGTTGTTGACATGTATGTCAAATACTGTATGGTAAAGAACTTTCCCTGCAGAGGTCTTAGTAGTTTACACAATTGTTTCTTATCGTCATTTACATTTTCACGTGTACTGACTACCCTTTCTGTTTCCTGTGTCTTCAGTGTGTAATGTGTTGGGTTTGTATTTCTCTAAATTCCTGTTGCCATACACTTTTCAGAAGTCTGTTCCCTGATGCTATTGCATTTACTGAGTAAGCTTGAAAGCTTGCAAAAAGCTACCACAATTTTTTCGAAAGGGTATGTTTTCCATTATCCTTGTTGACTTGCAATTTTGTATAATCCTATAATTATTTCCTATAATCTTCTTGAAGGCTTTTATTAGCTAGTTTGGAAAGGTTGACTGAAAGTAGGATGACGCTGAAGCACAATTTTAAGATGTCTATTGCTTTTTCTGTCCTAATGCAGAAAGAGGGCAGCAGGAACAGTTCTTAATTGTTTTTGATAACAAAGGAAAGATTGGGTCCCTCAGTAAAATTATTGTCAAGCAGCAGGTAGTTGCATGTCCACACAAGACATCATTCATTTCCAGCATGCCTGGATGAAGGATGCGCATCCACCAAGACATGTGAACAAAGGGATTAGACAGATGGATGAAGCCTAGTCTCACCAGGGAGTCTCATACATGTTCCAAATGCCATCTCTGGCTCAAGACGTCCCTCAGCCTCTGACAGGTTGAATTGAGGGCAGGCGCCGGGGAAAGAGCCACTCTACAGGTGTTCTGCCATCACTGGAGAGAGGGTTCTGGGCTTCTGTGCAGGACTTGCCTGATGCCAGGCTCTGCTAAGAGCACTGGTCACAGGCTGCCCACTGTGCTTCCTCCTGGTCATCCTTCTCACTTTCAGAAGATTGATGCCGGGGCAGGCTGGGCTTCTGTATTAGTGTTGCTATCACCCCTGAGTGTTCTATGCCCTCGGAAAGTGGCAGCTCTTCCTGACAGGTTGCCAGGTCAAATGATGGTCCCAGAGTGCAACAGCCCTTTTCCTCCAAGGCTTGACCCTGGTGCCTGTGATGGTCCTGCATGCAGCACCTACAGCCTGGGTTATACTCTGTGTTTCAGTGCATCTGCTCAGTCTCCTGGAGCACGCAGGGTGGGTGCTCAGAGCCTCAGCCCTAGACAGGTGGCAGTCAAAACTGGTACTCAAACACAATAGCTTTCAAGCTCCATTGGCTCACTGAGAGCAGGAGGTTGTCTTGAAAGTTGATAAGGAACAGGTCAACCAACCTAAGCTTGGCAGTGTCCCTACTGGAGCACTTAGACATCCACATTTCCTTCCTTTTCATGAGGCTTATCTTTTTTTTTGAGCATGCAGAGGTCAAATGTGAACAGACAAGCACGTGGAGAGCAGCTGGCTGAGCAGTCTGAAACCATGGAGAGGTTTATGAAGGGATCCATGCATGCAACTTTAGAACAGTCCTGTCAATTAAAACCAAATGTTTAATGGTGTTTGATTTGCAGTTTACTGTGATCACAATACTGCATTTAACTGTGTAAGGGAAGATTTAGGTAGCTGGCCTTGTGTATTTCTCAGTCCCTTTACTCTGCTCTAACAAGATTAGCAGGATTGCTAGCTTTGGCCAGAACTCAAATTAATCTTTGGCAAAAAAAAAAAAAAAAAAGGATATGTTGTTTCAGACTTTACTTACATGAAGTGTCTGGTAAATGCATTACAAGAATGTTCTAGCAAATAATTAATTCTTCTTTTTTTTTTTTTTTTTTTTAATGGCAGTTCTGTGTGGTTTTATTTTGATCTGGTTTGCTTTCTGAGTATGGTTCTTTTTGCACAGAGGCAGCATCATCAGCAGGCTCAGCGCTAGGGCCTGGTTTTTGGCTTATTTCCTCAAACCCTTAGTTTCTGCATGGATTACTTATAATTTATTTGTGTGTCCCACTCCCCTTGTGCCCCCCAAACAGTACCATGTGGGAAAGAAATTTATATGACTTTATGGACAGTTAGGCTGTCAAAGCTCGAATTAATTGGGTTTGCAACTGTGAATCAACTCTGGCTGATTTTGTTGCAAATCAACCTGCAATTCATATCCCCAGTGCTAATTGATGGGTATGTCTGGTGGTGATGTGTCATCACACTGGCCATTTGCAGTAGCTGTAGTGAGAGACCCCACTGGGATGTGTGGCTCATGCCTTTGTTGGAGTCTTGAAAGTGCCCCAAGAACAATTAGCCTCCTCCACCTTTCAGAAGTGGCACTTGGCTTACTGAGTTGTCACACAGGATGAGCCATCCTACCCTCACCAAGGAGAAGGGTTTCATGGTGTGCTCTGCTTGCCTGAGCAAGGAGCCCGCTCTGATTGTGGCTCAAGCTTATTTTCACTCCTCCGTGGTAAGGCAGCATGGGACTGCATCACTATAGCTCCCTTGCTTTGCTTCCCTGGCACCTTGGGACATTTTGAAGAGCCTCCTGCAAGCTCAGAGGAAGTGTGTGGACTTCTTGTGGTAATGAATTACATAAATAACACCAGAAGCTCTGAGCTACCAGAATAGCTGCAGGCCTGCAGTGATTGCTGCTGAATGTGTCCCAGTGCAGGATGTTGTTGAGGACCGTGCTACTGAGCCCTGGATTCCTCTGATTCATTGTAAACAAATTTTCAGTTTTTTCAAGTAAAAGATTTACCTTTGCTGCATGTCCTGGATTAACTGCTTAAAGATTGTAACTGCTGTCAAAATTTGAGCATGTGTCTGGACATTGTCCTAAGCATCTTCCTGCCTCTCCACCTGCAAACCTTTCATCAGGCCATTGAGTCCTAGCTCCCTCATACACCTGAAAAGACAGGTTGAAAAGCAGGTTTTGTTATTGCTCTAGGCTTCTCTTCTACTTGTTTTTTCAGCGGGGAGCTGGCTAAATGTCTCAGGTGCTCAAGTCCACTGGTCTTTTCCTACAGTTCTACCCCTCTGCTGCACATCCAGAGGGGCAGGTAAGTTATGTCAGAATCCAGCAGCAGAGAGAGGGATAAAGCAGCTTAGCTTTCCACAGTTGCACAGGATTAGCACAAAGCTAACTCTCCCATGTCTTTCACTAGACGTCTCAGGGCTGTGCAGCTTTGGGAAGGCTTGACACTGTGGTTGCTAACCTGCTTAACCAGGGCTGTCCCACCAGGGAAGACATGTCCTTAGCCAGTGCTACACTGATAGAGGTTACCTTATTTTGTCCAAAGCAACCTATTCTGCTGAGAATGTGCAGCAATTTGACCACCTGTGTGCATTGATTAACCTCAGATTTGTGTTATCCCATGCCTATAGGCATACAAAAATTCCTCCAGACTTCCATGCCTGGGAAGTTCCTGCCTATGGAGTTTCAGGGTATCCCCCAAAGTGAAAACATATCAAATTCCTCTGTAGCTGTTTAGGAGAGGAACTGAAGTCCTGTTATTGCTGGTATGTCTGGTAAAATTCTCTCTGAGAACTTCTAGGGCTGAGATTTCTGTACTCAAGCAGCTGCAGATATACTGAGGTGAGGTATATCTATATTCTCCTTGAGACTTGGTAGACAGGTAGCACACCTTTCAGTCTCGCATTGATGAAAGGTGAGCAAGCACACCCATTCCTCCCAGTCTGGCTGCTTGCTCCCAGGCTCTCATCAGTCCATGCTCTATGACAGCTTGAATATTTCAACAAATTGCACGGCCATTGCATTTGCAGTTTTCTGAGTGCATTTTCAGTTTCCCAAGTGCCTGCATAAAGGCTAGACCCTTCAAAATGCAGGTATGTAAGGAGTGTTTGAGAGCTCCTGATGGAGGCATTACTGTTGAAACAGTTCATACTACATAGCTTAACTCTAGGCTCCTGGCCAGTCTCTGCTGCTCAGCCAGTGTACAGTAACTTGTTAGGCTAGGGTAATTTGATCACAAGTTTTTGAGATTTTATAAGCCTGTTTATTAAGATAAATAAGCTATTGTTACAGCTGGAGTCCAGTGGGATGAGCTGCATATTTGGAATGTTTAAAAATAAAGTAGCTACAGCCATGCTTTCTAGGAAGGATGAAATGAAGAAGAGAGGTTGGCACCACGTGTCATTTTATGTGCTGTGAAGCTGTTGGTAAGTCAAGAAAAGAAGACATAGAAAGCTTAAGGTTGTAGCTGATGAACAACACAAGGGACAGAAGTACTTGTTGTCAGTATTGCACGATGCTTGGGTGAGCAGCTCCTTGCAACTGTACCAGAAGAGATGAAGAATTAAAAATTAGATATTTCAGGTATGTTTTTGTAGCACTGGAAGAAACCTGTTCACCTATAACTCATGGTTGAATAACACTATCTAGAAGGTATCACAGCTGGCTTGGAGTAATGCAATTTCAGACCTCATCCAGTTAATAAAAATGAATTAATCACTGAACTGAAAAGGATGTTTGCCTTCGTACAAGTAGTTGTGACTGAACTTAATCTCCTATGTGAAAAGGGAATATATAGTCCCAACCAATAATACGTATGATTGGCACTTTAAAGTGGCCCAATTTCCCCAAACTGAAAATAATTACAGGCCAAATAAATCCAGAGGAAGAACTTAAGAATAAAGATGTGAATGATAACTGGGAGTTGTTCAAGAATCCTATATTAGGTCCCTGAGAAACCACAATTCTGCATTTGCAAAGATGAATTCTTTAGTTAAAAAAAAAAAAAGAAAAAAGCTGTTTTGGTTAACAGAGGGGATGAAAGCAGCAATAAAAAACCCTAAAATACAATAAATGGAAAAATAGAGGAAGCAACGTGGACAAGTAATCTATGAGAAAATGCAGACAATTGATGAGAGAACTGAAGCATACCAATGAAGAGCCTTTGGGCAGTGGGTTTGGAACAATAAGAAGGGATTCTTCAAATGTATCAGGGATTCATGAAATCCTAGCAGTGGTACAGGCTCCATACTGAACAGGGTTGCAAAATTGTTGCTTATGAAAAAGAAAGGGCAGAAATAACCGGTAACTGTTTTGTGGTTTTAAGAAAGGAGAACGCTCTGTATTCATAGCTTTGTCATAAGGGAGTGTTTTCTGCTCCAGTAAGAAATTATTTTCAGAATTATTTTCAGTAATTAGGAAAAATGTTAAATGTCTTTTTTTTTTGTTTGTTTTTTTTAAAGTATGTACAAAACATTAACAGTGGTTAACGTACAGTCCAGAATATTTAGAGATCTTTGAATCACCAATATAGGTACTCAAAAAAACTTGAGGGGAGTAGAAGGAATACTGTATCACTATTATTCTGGGACAGTGGGTAACTTGTCAGCTACCCAAACTTCAGATTGCTCAGAGCATAAAGACTGATAGACTCTCAGCTGGTAAAGAGGTGAGTGAAGGCAAAATGATGCTAGCCAGTTTCCCTTCAATAGGAAACTAGCCTTGTCAGACCAATGTGATTTTGTGAGACAAATTGTTCATACTGTCTGGGAAAGCTACAGCATGTCTACACAGTAGCATTGTAATGAACCTTCTGGGAACAATCCAGTTTCCTTTGCCTAAAATTTGGTTGTTATTTTAGGCTAGTCCATTTTGACATTAAAAGCTAAAATTTTCAGGCTGCAGTGAATCCTGGCCAGCTGGCCAAAGCAAGAGTTGGAGCTCACTACCACTCTTGCAAAACTGTTTCCGAAATGTCATTGTAGTGCCAGTTTTACAGATAGCATTGTGGATAGGTGGGGATGTCTCTTCTGTCCTCCCCATGTTCAGTGAGGACTGGGAACCTGGCCAAATGCATTGCCTTACTCAGGCAATTTTCAGGGTGCTAGCTTTTCAAAGCCTTTACGGTGTTTTGAAGACCTGTCTTAAACATATCCGTTCCCTGTCATGGTGGATTAGGGAAGCCAGATCACCTGCACAGCAGCCCATTGTCTGTGGCTGAGTAATATTTTTGTAGCTTCCAGAAGTTATGGGCTTACTGGGCAAAGACCTTGAGAGAAAGCACCGTTTTCTTTTCCCGATGCCATCATGTGTGATTATGTGCATGCAGTAACTCAGCAGACATCTAAAATGTAGAGGAATTATGTCCTTTGTCAGCTTAGGGACCTAAGTGAATTAGAGTCTATGTGACTGTGAAACAGGAGACAGAGGTGTTAACAGACACCATTGTCTTTAAGAGGTGTGTGTTCGTCTATAATTGATGCTTGTATATATTCTTCTGCTAGGGATGTCTCTCTGGAAGGAGCTACCCTGCAGACTTTTTGCTGAGTCCAGTGCTGGTGACTGTGGTTTTGAAGGGAATATGTTGGGGTTTTTTTCCCTCTATGACTAGTCTTGGTGAAGCTCAGAGCCTGGCAAAGAGCTCCTTCTGCATGCAGACCAAGTTGGCCAAAGGTGAAGCAGGTAGATGGTGGAAATTGGAAAGATACCAGTAGTCTTGTCTGAATGGATTTTGTGAAAAGTCAGCTGTTGCTTCTTGATGCAGAGCTTGTGTAAGTCAGGAAAGGATCTCCTGAAGACATCAGTGAATTTATGCTTCAATCCCTTTGGAAGAAATCAGAAAAGTCTATGAATAAATTCTGATGTTAGTTCTCTACACAAACATGGCCATTGGCCTTATGGAGAATACCTGTCTTTGGAAGCCCAGCTGGTGTACACTGAGTTTACAGGTGCTCCCCTCTGCAGGTAGTGGGGCTGAGCTTCACTTTTTATCCGTACCTGAGCACTGCTTTCCAGAGATGGGTCACATCTAGGGAAAGCACCCATTCCATGTATCAAGCATGTTGTGTGCATTACTGTAGTGTAACATTGCAGGATACTAATTCTGTAGTCATGTGCCTTTGTCACACTGTCTTACATCCTGAAAACTACTTACTCGTGGTTGAAAATCAGCGTGGATTGATTGGATTTCTTAGAAATACACAAATTTTTCCACGCTCAAGTCTCTCTTTTTAGTCTTTGTATGGGTACCTGTATAAAGTACCTGAGTTTTGAGTAGGGACCCAATGACTGCGTTACGTGGGCTAGAACCAGCCCAGATAATCTCAGCTCATTAGATAACTGTTGCAAGTGACTCTCCTGTCTTCCTGATGTTTCAAGCCAATCAGCTTGTACCCACTGTCCCTAAAATTTCATTCTTTCTCCAGTTTATGTGGTCAAGATATAGCATTAGGAAAATAGCTTTATGCTCAGTTCTGCTTCCCCTTGTCTTGCATTGTCGTCTTCTTCCTCTCTCACCGTCTTCATTTAAATTCCGTCTAGGACAGACTTTGCTGCTGATGCAGAAGCCAAATGCAATGTCACTTTCTGCTCACATGTTGTATGCTCAGCACCAGTCCCCAGGGTGTGTGTGCAGCAGGAGAAGGGGAGAGGCAAAAGGATAGGATTTGACTTTCTCCTAGTTTCGGTTTCAGACTGTTGTTCTGTACTTCATCCCACATCAAGGACTTGATTCTCTAGAAAGAGTCAGGTCTGGCTTGCCTGGCACCCTGGCAATACATATAATTCCGCTGCTGTCACTTTACCCATTGCCTCTGTACTCCACAGCCATTGGGAAAATCAGTCCAGTTCCCCTTAAGGATGAGTAGACTTTTATCTTTTTCCCCCAAATACAGGGCTTACGCCCTTTTTTGGCGTAAGCACAAAGGGACAGAGCTAGAAATGAGTTTTAACTGTATTCCTGACAGGCTCTTTTTTCCAGTTTAATATCAACATTTGGCCTTTTTTTTTTTCCCCCTCTTATTTCTTTTTTTCTGGGAATACACAGACACATTTATTCCCAAGACAGTTAGACAGATCTAACGTGAACTGGTGGAGTGTCTGAGGACTGACTCCAAAGAAGCACTTTGGCCTCCAGTAGGGCTCGGGTTTAAAAGCAAAGGCAGCTGTTAAGCAAACTTTCCCGGACCAGTGGGTGACAGGCATCAGCTCTGTAAAAGCATCAATGCTCATGCCAAGCTCTGTGCTGGTACACCACAGACCTCCTAGGAGTCAGTGTCTGTTGGAGGCTTTCTCCTCCAGCATCAGGTGCAAGCATGCATGATGTCCTGGCAGACAGTTGCAGATCTGGGGCAGCAGGTCTCACCACTGTACTCCTGTACTCAGGGTGTGTGCACCAGATTGTGGTCCTACCTGCCAGATGATGATTGAGAAGGAAGCCCAGATTCCCACCTGCTTCCCACAACCTTGTTAAACACTATGTGAAAAATGCCGCCTGTGCAGGACTGTTCCTGGTTGGATTCATATATCCATGTGCTCTGCAGTTGCACAGATAGAGCTTCAGGGAGGCATCAAGAGGATGTGGGGAGGCACGGGATAAGGCTTAGGTTTCCACTCACTGACAACTCCTTCTGCAGTAAAAAGCAATTCTCTTTCCTCCAGCTGGGAAACAGAGGACTAAGCGTGAGCAGGTTAAATGGGTTCACCAGGGCATGTGCTCTACATAGACAATGCCATCTCACAGAGGGTTAAAGAGCTTCCCAGGGTCTGCAGTGATGGGAGCTGCACAGACACTTACCAACTTGAACCTGGTAGAGGGAGCAAAAATGTAATTTGAGGCAAGACTAAGAACAAGGCAGTTGCTCTAGTGCTGCTGCATTTCCTCTGCATTTCTGCCCCAGCTGAGGTTCCTGGTTTCTGTGCTCACCTGCCTTTTTCAAGGACTTCTGCAATGAGCCAGAGGTTGTCTGCATTGCCTTTTTGTCCCAGGGGGCAACACAGTGCTTCTCCTCAGGGCCTGTCTGCAAACTTTTGATAAAGCACACCTCCCTCTCTCACTTCTTCCCTTCCTTCGATCCATCGGCTTTGAAACTGGGATCTCGCACCTGATTAAGCATGATCCTCTTCAGCCCCAGTATCTCTGCTTGCAAATGCCTACCTCTGCATTGCCAGAGCATGACTGTGTGCTTCAGCACGACTGGTCTGCTTGAACTCAAATTTGTTTTCTGTTCTCACTGTTACTTAATCCAGTTTGGCTTCCCTAGAAACTGGCCAATTTATCATTCAGAATCTAGACACATGTCATGTAATGGAAACTTGGAGGCCCACCAATGCATGAGTCTTCACCTTAGGTATTGTAAGTATTATGCAGGGCTTTCAAACATCCTGTGGATAACTTACTCTGTGTCCAATTGTATTTGCCCTGGCCGAGTCGTTTTCCTCCATCCACTTCAGTCCTTAGAGGTGAGTAATTACAGATTAGTTAGCTGATAGCAACAACTTTATCTTGGCCACAGAAGGTTCCAGCAGAGGATTTTATTGATGGGCTTCTTTCATAGCTGAGAGTTAATGCTGTTGGGAAAGCACCTTTCTGAGAACTGTACTGCATTTACCTTTAACGAGGGCAGAAACTGTACTTGCCTCAGACTGATTTGGGTAGAAGCAGTTGTGCCTTATCTCTACTGTGACTTCTGAGAAGAAACCCTGTCGTGGTTTAAACCCAGCCGGCAACTTGGAACCCCGCAGCCGCTCGCTCACTCCCCCCCTCTTCCTTCCTCCCCCCGCTCCCGGAGGGATGGGGAGGAGAATCGAAGGAATGCAACTCCCATGGGTTGAGATAACAGCACTCCAGTAACTAAGGTATAATACAAACCACTACTGCTACCAATAATAATGATAAGAGGAATAACAAGGGAAAAGGACACAACCGCTCACCACCCGCCGACCAATACCCAGCCCGACCCGAGCAGCGATCTGGGCCTTCCGGGTAACTCCCCCCAGTTTATATACTGGGCATGACGTGCTGTGGTATGGAATACCCCTTTGGCCAGTTTGGGTCAGGTGTCCTGTCTCTGCTTCCTCCTGGCTTCCCCTCCTCTCTGGCAAAGCATGAGACTGAGAAAGTCCTTGGTCAGAGTAAACATTACTTAGCAACAACTAAAAACATCGGTGTTATCAGCGTTGTTCCCAGACTGAAAGTCAAAAACACAGCACTGCACCAGCTACTAAGAAGGAGAAAAAATGAATACTGTAGCTGAACCCAGGACAGTGGCAGTGGAAAATTAAGGTACTATCTTGTTGCTAAGACTCACAGGAATGAAAATCTGGTGAAGTCTCTAGGTCTCAGATAGTGGTGTTGAAGCCAATACATTTCTCAACCCCAGCTCCTACAAGGAAGATGATCTTGTTTTTGGACAACTGCCATCTTATTTATTGAGCATCAGCAGAACTGTGATAGGAAACAGCTCTGTCCCAGCATGAGTCAAGCAGCAAAAGGATTGCTGGGTTGGGCTTCAAAACTGCGCAGCATGAGCAACCATGGGAAGATGGGTTATTAAATGGTGGTGCATGAGTGGAGAAGGCTGAGATCAAATTTCTCAAGGACAGAGACTACTAAGCCTCAGAGGTATCGCAGAGTCATGAAGTGAGAGAGAGTGCACATGAGACTAGCTTCTAGTCTTGCCATCACTTCTTTCCGTTCTACCTCCCCAGGCTATGCCATTGGGGTTCACTTCACATGCCTTGTAGAGTTCTGGTTGCACTTACATGTTTACACTTCAGGAATATCTGCTCACGCTGTTTCTCTCTGATTTCCAAGTAATGTGCAAGCTCACAGAATTTGGCCCCAAAGCTTTTCAAGGTCTCCGGTCTTTGCTTACACCAGGCTCTGCTGCTGAAATGTTGCAGAGATGAGTCAGTTGTGCTGTGCATCATCTGGCAAATAAAGTGGCAACCAGAGAAAGCAATGCTTAACTGCAGAGTTAAATCCACAGTTTATGAGATAGGTGCTTGATGTTCTCCATCACTCTTCATTTATCCCTTAAAGTTTCAGATGTCCAGGTCTTTTGAGGGCCCCCTTGGGAGACCCTCACAACTTATCCTAATGAGACAGTGAGAATACCACATGGCTCTGCTAGACAATGCCTCTTTGTGCTACTTCGTGGCTAGGCAGGGCTTTCTAGATTCAGGGGAGCAAGACAAGGGTGTGCTGGAATCAAGCAGTCCCACTGTGGTGTTGAACAACAGCCCATACAGCAGAAATAGACACAGGCATAGCTCATTATGGTTTGTATTTGAGTGCAAGCTTATACTGCTGTACAGGAAACTGGCTGGAGAAGTGTGCCAACGATTGCCTAGTGTTGCATCAATAATTATTAATGGTATGGCCTGTGATAGCAGACTCTTCTTACTGTGTAGTCGGCAAAAGTCTTTCTCACCTTTCCATTCTCTTGTCTCATCTGGCTGTCCCTGATTTGCAGCTTGCTACTCTGTGGACTCTGTTGAATGTAACATGCAGTTCTGCGCTCAATCTAATCAGATGTGTCAAGGGATGGTCTCATTCTGCTTTGTAGATCAGTTCCCCTCTCCTGGGCTAGGAGGGTTTACCACTGCAAATTGTGCAACAAGACAAATTTTATTCACTTAATGCGCTTTCCAGTGAGCAGTGAAACATGAAATTCCTGGACAGAGAGTGAACAGAGCAGTTCCTGCTGTCCCAGCTCAGCCTGACTCTTTAATGACAGCTTTGCATTCACTGATTAATTATAAAAATTAGGAGTCATGGTTCTACCTAGATTTCATCCATGAGGCACTTAGGAAATGAACATAAGAAACACAACATGCTGTGTTTCTGTATAAATTTACTTCCACCTGCATGATCTCCCATTTTCTAGCTATCCAAGGCATAGGATACCTGAGCTAGAGGTACATTATTGCTGAGGGATGATGACTGTATTACAGCTATTCTGTTGAACTTAGTTAGCACAGAGAAGGTGCTGATCAGGTGGTCACAGAGACGAAGGAACTGCTTTGTTTCACTGTCTTCTAATAAGAATAAGAGGAAGCTAGCCTACATTAGCCAGGCAAGAACAGATAACCTTTCCAGAGCCAAATACCAATAGCAGTCTGGGTTTGGAGGTACAAAACACGTACCAGAATTTTTTAGTTGGAGAAGACTCCTGAGAGTACATCTGGGCGAAAGACAGTATGTGGGTACAGCAGGCAACTGAGGGAGGCAGTGTACCACTGGCTGCCAGGGTCATCTAGCAGTTACAGCCTATGGAGTTCTTGCTGGCTTATCATTCCCAAATTTAGGGATTGCATTACTCAGAAAACCTTGCAGATATCTAGCTGTGTTGCTGCTCTTGTAAAGAGCCACATTTCAGCGGCTTACAAATCAGAGAAGGGTCCAGAGACAGCATGGTGGAAAATGCATGCAGCAGTATGCAGTCAGAAGCAAGGAAGGAAGAAGGGATCAGAGGAATAGCCAGATATACTCTCATCAGTGGTGTACTGTTAAAATAGATTATTTTATCTTCTACAGGAGAACAAAGTGTGTAACACACTGAGCCCTTCATCTGTTATGTTCATTAATCTTTCAAATTAGAAGTTGAAAACTTCACTAGAAATGAGAAACAGCCCAGGAAAAGGGTCTTGTTTGGGACTGCACCTACAAGAGAATTTCCATTCAACCATCTTCTTTGTAATGTGATTTTTGTGGCTGCTGATCTGGACCTGCTGATAAACAGTGTTACCTGTCCAAACATGTCCAAGCATGGGAATCATGTCAGCTGAATTAAATAAATATTTGCCTCTTCTTAAACATCTTCCAGGTTCAGTACCCTCCTAGGTTGCTGTTTTATAGCTTTTACTATTTCTGCTGCAGGCAAGCAGTGTAGCATTTTACTGGCAGCTGGGACATAATGTGATTGCACAAAAGCAGAAAGTAGGCTTTGACGTCCAAGCAACAGGTGAGCTGGTAGCACAGCCGATGCATGCAGCCAAAGCCTGGCTAGCATCTTGTTCTGGTTTAGACAGGAGGGTGAGGTGAACAAGATGCATAAAGGAGTGAATCAGAGTATAACACATGCTACTGAATAATTAGCTCACTGTAATAGGTTCGGAGGAACAGCATGCTGACATATCCCTCTTAACTGTTCACACATAATCTAGGCTGTCCTGGGCCCTGCACTGAAGAGTAGCATGTTTTGCCCTACCTATACAAAATGCATCTTTCCTTGAAAATAGTACAGCATAGAGCACGTATGCTGTTGTAGGACTTGGATATGGGAAGTGTGAGAGGAACAATCAGATGCTCCAAACACATTCTCTGTGTGTCAGGACAGCTGACTGCATGGTCTCCCTTATCTCTCTCTGTGTTTGTTCCTGCAAAGAGGTCCTGTGGTTTGAAAGAGGCAATTTCTAGGGCTGTTTGAGGTTTGGTTGCTTGGTGTTTGGTTTGGTTGGTTTGGTTTTGGTTTGTGGGTTGTTTGTTTGTTTGTTTGTTTGTTTGTTTTTTGGTATTTTGATTTTTCTTTTTTTTTTTTTTTTTGCAAAACTATTCTTTTCCTTTGCAGGATGCCATGGCATGGTATGTGGTAGAAAGAGTGCCTGGTATCTCCAGCCTAAAACCTTACAATAGGAAGACCTGGCTTTAATTCCCAGCCCTGCCACTGCCTTTTCTGTGCCTTCTGTTCCTTGTACAACATCAGGATTAATGGTGCTGTGCACAGCCATTATGAAGATGTTGCAATGAATACACTATTCCAGTACTTGGAAACAACAGTTGTGAAGAAGTTCACAGGAACAGAGGGGGTGGTTGCATGCTGCTTCTGCTGTTGGCTTTCCAAAGTAAAGTATATCCTGTACGCATGCTTTAGTCACACTCTAGGCTCAGTTTTTTAAGGACTCCTGAGAAGCTGATCCTTTCCTAGTTTGTGAATCTGGTTTCCTGAGTAGTAACAAAGGTATTCCAGTAGCTTTATAGAGGTTGCTTTTACTGCAGAGCAAGCTGAGGAGACATGTGAGGTAGTCTCTCTGCTTTGAATAAAGGTGGATTTAGCCCTCCAGTAAGTCTAGAGTTTTCATATGCAGTAATGATATTATAATAAAATAGATTTCACATGTTTTCTTTCACGAGCTAAGAATGTCATTTTGGAATGGCAAAAAGTAGAAACATTACAACAGATGTGCTCCTGTAGATGGGTACAAAATCTGTTCTGTAAGCAACAGCCAAATAATTGCCTAGGACAAGAGGAGATACTAGAATAGGGTTGTTTTGCTTACTTTTTTCACTATTCTCTTAATGTGTGTAATAACCCCAGGTGATGCTGCTCTTGTTTGTGATGTTTTCTATTTTAAAAAATGTTTTCCTGTTAAATGATTTAGTGAAGTTGGATTTTGTTAATTTATGTTTGTTTAATTTAAGCACAGATTTTATTAGGATTGACAGTGGACTGGCATTGCAAATACCCAGCTGTAGCATGTCTTAATCGTGTTTTGCCTCTTAATAGATCTCTGTTCCTCTAGCAGGAAATAGATTGTCGTGTTTGAGAAGATTATATTCTAAAACATAATTCCTTTAGAGCATAGTGCTGCACCATAGTGACTCTCTACATAATTCGAGGGCAGGAGGGTAGATGATGTCTCAGAATTTCTTTATTTTCAGGGCTCTGATCAGTGTGAATTGAATTATGTGGAGACTGGAACAGTATTTCACTCTTCTGTCACCTATGGGCACGTTGAATATTAGCAGCAGAGTAAGTCCCTTCAGATTCAGGGGGCATCGCCAGTTGCTTCTTTATGGTCTAAACCTAATGTTCCTGAGTGCTTTGTCTCCTGTGGTTAAATGAGTGACACTGGGTCATGGTAACTTTTAGTTCAGGCCTGTGGTTCATGTTTGTGGGTTTGTGCTTAGTGCAGGGAGTAATGCCCAGTGACTGCTGGTGCTCTAGCAGATGCAAAGCTGAAGGGAGGAGCATTTGACAACGTGTGCTGAACACCATCTGGCAAATCAGTGCAGAAGTCTCCTGAGAAGTAACTTGAAAGAGCTTCTGAAGTTCCTGTACATTTTCCTATAGGCTTCTTGCAGTGTGAAGGCAGAACTCGCACCCTTTGCTCCCCTATGCGATGTTTGCTAGATAAGTAGATAGGTGTTGGCTGAAGCAGATTCTAGGAAGTGCTAAGTGGATTAGAAGAACAAGTCCAATTAGTCTCAATGGGATTTCAATTCCTGTGTCCTCTGCATCTGAAAGTCTTTGCTCATTAGGGCTGTCTGGGACAGACAAAAATCTGTATAGTGCTGGATTTTTGAAGGAGCTATTTAAAGCACCCTTGTTCTTTTCAGTGACACAGGTTGTAACAGGATGTTAGGTCTGAATCTCCTGACAGTTACTTTGCCTGTGTTGTTACATTGGTGTCACTGCAGAAGGAGCTGTGAACAAGTCATTTTTCCAGCAGTTAGGGAAGTGCAATGTATCTGCTCAGATTTCTGGGTGTGAGAAGACTTTGCTTCTTGTTGATTTGGCTTTGCTCTCAGCCTGTTGCTATGTAACAAGGATGTAAGGGAAAAGCGTCAGCATGCTTATTGGTCTAGAACAGAGGTAAAGGTTGTGGCTTGCTTTGCTGAGTATATCTTTTCCATGGATTATGCTTACAGCAGAGACAGCAGGATAGACAAAGACAGGTGCAAACAAACATCTTCCAGTGATCCCGCGTGGTGGGGTTGGTTTTAGCTTTTGAAAATATGGGACTGACGTAACTCAGATCGAGGAAAATGTGAACCTTTTGCACATACAGTTCACACTTTATGTTATGATGTAGTATTGTCCTTACAGAAAACAAAACAGGAGGGAGCCTGAACGGGAGAAGGCAAGTTTATAAACTTGAGTTCTGCAGCTTAAACAGTCCTTCAGCACAGCCCTTGTAGCTTATTCTCTCTAGACTGCTCATAGCCCCAGGCCAAGGAATCACGTTTTCTCGGCTATGGATTTTAATATTACAAGTAAAAGTAGGTGGGAAAGGGTTTCTTTTTCCACTAGAATTTTCCAGGCTATGGAAAGATCTCCCTTTTGAATTGCAGTGTATGGCTGTAATCTCAATTTTCTGAGAACTGGAGACCTAGAAGGGCTTTGACATGACTGAAAATCCTTTTGGTAGCTCTAAAATGACTTATTTTTTAATTGTTATCCTATTATATTTGTTTGTGAAAAATAAATTTTGTTTTAGGGTTACTGACTTCCAAAGATTTGAATTGGGCTGAAAGAGGAACAGGATTTTTTATGTGCAGTCTTTTCATATGCAGACATATAATCACTTAATCAATTAATACTTAATCACAGATTGACTTTGGAGAACCAGTTTTGAAAAACCTCACTGTGTCTTTCACAAAGCTGGGTAGATATGCCATGTGCTGATCTCCTGAGCTTGTTCTGCACGCTAATAGCTTTGATTTCCTTCTGCCTAGCACTTCCTAGAACATGTTTTTGCTTGCTATCTTGGCGGTCAATAAAAGATCCAGCTGTTGTATACAGATTCTTTTGGGCTTTCAAGTCCTTAGTTAAGTAAGGCAGTAGGGAACCTGTGAATTGCTCTGAAAGTCAGTGCTGAGAAAGGCAATATGAAATTTATCTTCTACACCAGAAGACTTCTGGATATATTTGGAAGTTCCAACAATTTTCTGAAGAATTTGAGGTCTGATTAAATGCTACATCACAGGATCCTTTTTGTTTGCTTTTCTCTCCCATAATTATGTAAACTTCTGTGATTCATGCGAAGGTAAGAGCAGCTGGTGCCATTCTAGTCAAGGGAAACATGTACACGTGGTATGACTAGGCATGCTGCAACACCTTGGCAGCAGTTCCCATCTCTACCAAGATTCAAACTTGGCCTTTGCTTCTCTCTGCAGCCTCTCCTACCACCCCTCTTCTGAAGGAGCCTTTCCTCCTGCAGCCTGCGGACAGTTGCTGACAGTGTCAAGCTTCTGGCCACTGAGTTTCTTGCATATGGGAGCTGGCTTTGTGGTAGCATGGCAAAATGTGGGCAAACTGCTGGTTACTGTTATTCCTTCTGCTGTTCAACCCTGTTGCCCTGGTTCCATGCTACATGTCAGCACTAGCATCCAGGTGCTTGCTTGCTGCACACATTCTCACCCTGCTTTTTAACTGTGTTCAAGTAAAAACCTCAGGCAGCCTTTAACAGGGATGCAGCTTCGGGTGCTGCTGGTGCTGCTGCAGTTGTGGCTTTGTGTGAGCATAAATGTCTAAGCTTGCTAGTGTGGATGAGGTCTTGCAGCTGCTTTTCTGCCTCAGCAGCATTAAGGCTGGCTGTCAGTGCTGGGTGCGTTGCCTGTGACGTCTGAATCCCAGAGAGAAGGTCCGTGTGCTACATTTATCTCTGTTGGAGCTGTCCTGTGCTGGGCAGCAGCCTCAGCTGCTCTGTAACAATGGTCTGAAATGGCCTTCGGACTTCCCTCAGCACTACAGGTTTGTGGCCAAATGGAGCATGTGTGTGCACATGAGCATGCTAAGGTGGAGCAGGGGCATGACTGGAAGTCAGATGTGTGAAAAGGATCTGAGAAAGACAAGGGCAGGGTTTGGCAGAGAGATGATTTATCAGGAAAGATTGGAGTACTGGGAGCCATAACTCTTCTTGTGAGACTTGGGGGTTTTTTTGGTTTTTTTTTTTCTCCTCTGCCATGAAGACTTGTGGATGAGACCCATGCATGGCAGAGACTGATGTCGTCCCTTGGCTGCAGTCAGGTTTTTAGTAACCTTTTCTGACTGCTAGAAATATAGCACTGTCTGTGCTATCGGAACAAAACTGAGTGGCCTGTGAGCTCTGTGGATATGCATGAATGGTTTCTATCCAGTAAGTAGATTAACAGGTAATTTAACAAGGACATATTTGGTATGTTAAGTAGGTTTATAAAATAAACTGATTAATTAATTTAATAAAATTGAAACTGAAGGACCAATTAAGTGCCTGCAGTGGGCAGTTAAAATTCCTGACTGAGCTGGTTTGCAAACTGCTGCTGTGGGTACTGGCTCATATGATGTGGGTTATTTTGTTGTCATCAGGTGTCATAATCCAGAGAAAATGCTAACCATCACTATGTTACAAACAGAAACATTTCAGATCTTGTGGATTTACTAAATTTAATGACTTTACCATGGAAAGTATACCTCTCCATAGCTTGTCTTCTCAGAGTTTAGACTTTGGGAAGATTGTCTTATTATTTTGGACACTGACTGCATACATTTATTTCCCCCATACTAAACGATTCTTAGAATATTGAGTTCTTTAGCTAATTTCAGTTTTGTATTGCAGCAGCATCTGGAACTTTTAAATAGGAAGACACAAATATACAAGAAAGTGTAGAGATCAGAACATCCTGTCAGTCAATATGACTCTTGGCTTCATTTCAATGTTTGGTTTTCCAGTGCTAGAAAGATCTAGTATTCTGGTATCATTTGGAAAAAAGGAAGTTCTGGGCAAAGTTGCTAGGCCTAGAAGATGGGTAATGTTGCAGACATAACTGGGATCATAAGGCAGCAAACATTTTAGAAGGATAACATTCTCAAGTATTATGTCAGTTCAAAATGGAGATGGACTTGAACAGTTTAATTGATGCTACTATAGTAGGAAATACCAGTTTGAAGCACCTTGCTTGTTTTTATCTGTGCTTTCTAATATGGTTTATGAAAACAGCTTACTTCCTTTTTGCCTTTGGTTGGCTGGATACAGGTAGTACCCAGTATTTTGCTTACTTTACTGTCAGAAATAAAGCCATTTTTTGAGCGTCCTTTCCTTGACAATATAACCTATAGAGGACGATAAGCAGATGATGGTTTGGGCATTGCATTGCAAGACAGAAATGTACAGTAGAAAATAGAAGAAAACATTAGCAGGCTACATCAATGCATCCCCTATGCAATCTCTTAAAGACAGGAGACAGCCAGGAGCATTAACCTTGTGGCTACCAGTGAAGCTATTTGAGTGGCTCACAGGGAGTTATAAACTGTAACTGGGAGCTCAGTGGTAGGAGGACCAGGTGTGCTCTGCATCCAGGCTCTTACGAGCACTCTCAGCCTTTCTAACAGCAGTGTGTCTCTCTGTCTCCAGTTACTTGTACCATGTGAACATTTGGTCACAACAGCTAAAAAGACTTGCTGAAGCTGTGGAAACCTAATTCTTCTTATCCTGGGGCAGGAGATGTACACCAAAATGACGCTTGTGGAAAAAGGCTAGTGGTGTCTTAAATCCAGTGGTGAAGACTATACAGTGACCCTGGAGAATCCATTGCTGCTTCATTCCTTCCCATCTTAGCTTCCATGCATAGCTAAAATACTTGGTACTGCAAGCTGAACTGTTATCTTCTTGTCATACCCAAGCTGTGGACTACAACTTGATGGCCTTTCCCTTTGTTAACCACTTTTTGTAGGCAATGTGAACTGTGGTGACACCTGTCTCCTCCCCTCAGGCTTCTCTTTCTGAATTAAACTAGTTTCTTCATCCTTTCCTGTAGCATATGTTTTCAAACCTCTGAACAGTCTTCCTTTTCCCCACTGGACTCTGAATTAGTTTCTGTCTCAGCAGTGTCCAAAATTGGACGCTAGAGTCTGGCAGACAGCTCTAACAGGGCTGGATAGGACAGGTTAATTACTTCAGTGTTTGCAATTACATTCTTGGAAACTGCCTTTTGCAGAAGCGTCATGTTGTTGACAAATTTTCCAGTGCTCTGCCACCCACAAATCCTGTGTGATAGCATGGCTACGTTCCCAATAATTCCCCAGATTTGTCTTACTGATTTTGATTTTTTGCTTCCCATATTATCATTTGATCCATCTGAGATTATCCTTTAATTTTACCATAATTGCTGTGAAATATTGCTCTGTTTCCAAAGAAGTTCTGAAGACCCTTTTGACCTTGGAATTAAAAACATCAACAACAACAAAACATATTTGTCATAGTAAATCTCTGTGTATGGAGATAGAGAGCCAGGATTTCACGATCAGTTTTGTTATTTTGAACTCCGTAGCAGAAAGGCACATTCAGTTTACAGTGGGAGCTCCTGTGCTGGGAAGACCTCCTCAATTAGCTTGCTTAAATATATTGCCTGTTTGTAAGTATAAAAAGTCCTTTGATTTCAGTGTCCTTTTGGTTTGGAAGCTCCAGAGATACCACAATCCTGAGATCCAAATTTGTAGAAATGTCACAAATGAATTGTAATTGCACATTCATGCCATTAATGTAGTAAATTCCATAAGCTTTTGCTGGATAGGAAATATGTATTAACTAGTGTTAGAACGTACTGAGAATAAAAAGAAATGTGGAAGAATTATGATGTTTTAGTGCACTCAGCTGTACTAGTTTGTGCAGTGATCCTGAACAGTGTTTGGATTGTATTATCTGACTTTTTGCAGTGTTGCAGAGGTCACAAGCTGTATGTGACTATGGACTTTCCAAGCCATGATACAGCTGTGGCTAGTAACACAGGGTGGTACTAGCTAAAGTCCATGTTTGGTGTAAATTGGCATGAGGAGTAGCAAATGTTTTGGCAGCTCTATCCTAAACAGCTGCAGCAGTATGCCTGAGATCCTGTCCAGGGAAGGAGGAGGAAGACCTTTGCAGTTTGTATCTTTAGTGCCAGCAGCCAGCCCATGGTTCAAGTTTCTGGCAGTTTGGTGAGCTCTTTTCAGCAGGCTTGGTGCACCCATCCAGTTATTCTTTATGAAAGGGAACCATGGTAGCATTTGGGTTGATTGTTTTTCTCCCCTCTAGAGTGTGTGCTTTCTGCAGAGGCTTCTTTCGTGTTTACTGTAGTGCTTGCCAACACCTTTTTAAAACACACCATTCTCCATTATGGGTTTTTTAGAGAGAACAGGACTGAGGATGAATACCTCATGACAAAAACTAGAGGTGTTTTCTTATGTCAGCAGTTAGGAATTTAAAAGACTGTAAAAAAACTTTACAGAAGCAGACATGGGACTTCCCATGTACTACCCCCTCCCGCCCCACTAAAGTAGCTTGTAGATAGATGCCTAGCTGCCACTCGAAACCATCAAAAATCTTCAGAGGACTTACTGGATTTAACCAAAACAGATATTGCTGCAGCTGATGTTTTGTGCTTGTGTTCCCTTCCAGATGAAGGAAATTGTCCGTACAGATCTGTGCTTATTTGAATCCAGCTCTTTTTACTTGACTGTTAAAGGAAGGATTTGCTTCTAGGGTAGGTAAAGCTAGGAAGTCTAATGAGTGAGATAAGAAAATGCAGTGGGCAAAATTGTTTTAAAATCGATTTTATGGTGGCCAGATTTCTGCAGAAATATTCATCGCACCATTTTGCAGCAGGGGAGCAAAAGCTGTGGAGGTAGGAAAGGGAAATAATAGAGAAGCTCTTAAGGCTGAAGTAAACAAACATTTTAGTTAAAAGCCAGTGCTGTTATGGACCATCAGGAAAAGAATAGAACTGTTGTTGGTTTAACCAGCAAGTTATTGATGAGAGGGGATTGAGAAGATGCCTGGTAAAAGTAACCATTTTGAAAACAGCAGGACACACAGCCAAGGTTTCTGAAGGAACTAGCGCAAGTTTAGCATGAACTTCTGGTCAGCCTTTTTGAACATTCATGGAGAAAAGTGAGATACAAGAAAACTGGACTAGGCAAATGTAGGAAAAATCATTAACAAGATAAAAGCATGTCCTTGGAAATTGTTAAGCAGAAAGTTTGCATTAAAATAATTTTGAAATGTAACAAAAGGTCAAACATGGCAGCAGTTACATCGAACAGTGTTTTTCAGCTATTTTAAATTGAAATTGAATTAGCCTTTTATGGTGCTGGAGAATTGCAGGCGATCTTGTGCAGTGCTGTTGCAACAATTCCACCAGCAGAAGAAAATTATGCTAGGCTTAAAGTGTTAATTATTTTTATTTCATGATTGCTTGGGTCTGGTTTTTGATAATGGCTTTTAAAACATGCAGTCATTTCATGGACTATCATCTGATGTCCTTGGATGACTGATCTGTCTGACCAGAATTTAAATAAATACTGAGGTGCACCAAATATATCCTTTACATAGCGTACTGAGGGTTGGCCCACTGTCTTTTGAGTATTAGGAGGTCATTCAAGATAGAAGATTGTACTAACGGAACTTTGATGGCCTTTAGAGCAGAATTAAGTGATTGCTGAGTAAACCAAAAACATAGGGCTGGATTAACTGCACCATAAGTAAAATTGTCTGTATGTTCCTTCCTAGATGAAAAATGAAAGTGCTAATAATATTTTTAAGGGCCTCTGAAGAGGGGTGATATAATCTGAGCAGAGGCTGGGTGTCTAGCAGACAGACTCAGAAGGGAGTTATGTTTTGGATTTACATTTATGTGATTATCTTTGTTGTAAAAACAGAACTTGGGAGGTGTCCCATGTCACAAAGCTGCAATGGTTTGTTAGTTTCCATGGCCAAGGATAAGGAACAAGGGAGTTATTTGCCAGTGTGTACAGCCTTCAATTCTTGTTTTACTTGGTTTGAAATGCTCAGGAACATATACGCAATAACACATACTAGCTGTGAGCCTGGTGTATGACTCAGGTTTACACCTCTCAACCAGTGTTGCTGCTATTTTTTTGTCTGTAAACTCACATTTTCCCGTAGTACATATTAGACAAGCAGGACACTTGTCAGGTTCAGTGCTGTCCACTTCACCTAAAGGTCTCCAGGAAGGGACTGTACAAGGGGGTTGCAAAGGATTTGGGTACTGGGTTTGGTACTAAACTTTGATACTGACCAGTATGACAGTCGGTATCATATTTGGTATGTCCCATACCAAAGGAGTAAGTTATCTCCCTTGAATCTCACTCTAACCATTTAAGGATGGGTGTGGAAGCACCTCCTTCCTCAATGCTTCTTGTCACCTGGCAGAGCATCTATACTGTCTTTTTAGAATAACCTGATATGTCACCATTGCAACTTGAATTTGATATTGAAACACTGATACCTATTGCTGTTGATTCTGGGAGGTATGGACAGCCTAGTTATAAAAAACAAATGTGGTGGTAGTTAGCATGTAAGTATGAGCACCTAGAATGTGAACATCAGGAACAGACCTCATCCTTCTCCTCCCCACCCTCAGTCCAGCGAAAAACTGGGAGTGTTTGAGTGAGTTTTGGCTGATCTTGTTTGGTCTCTAGCCCAACAAGGGCACTTTCACTGATTCTGGAGCTTATTTGGCTAGTTATGCAATCAAGTTGAATGCAAACAGGTCACACACAAACAAGCAGAAGTGAAAGACAAAGTCTGGAACAAGGGGCTTGGCATGGTAAAGGAAGGGAATTTATACAGAGATCAGGTTTGTGCAGTAGGAAAAGGGGGCTTCAGCCAATATCCCAGAACCAGCTCAATGTGCTCATATGGTATGAAATCCTATTTCTGAGAGCAAGACTGAGAGTAGAAACAATAAAATGAGATGCTAGCAAGAGCGTTATTCTTAATTGCAGCACCACTCATCTGGAAGTCTGTACCTGGTTACGACTGAATTTTTGGACAGTAATGTGCATGCACACGACAAAAGGCTTTAATGTTCTCTAACCTTGGAATTCACCTCTGTAACCACAGTAGTTTATAGATCTCCACTGGGCTTACAGAGATCACAGTGGGTTTGATGTGCAAAACTTGCAGGGACTTTGGAAACCTCTTGGGAAATGTAAGTTTGCTATTTCATAAATTCCAAATTGCTCAGCAGGTTCTAGAGGTTTGACTCCATTTCAGGTTTTTTTGATTTATACAAGAGTTTGAAATGCTGTTCTGAGGCATAGTGATCTCATTCCTTGTTTTATCTGTCATGAACAGATGTTCTTCTATGTAAGGTTCCCTAAAAAATGTTGTTTGATGTGGATGTGAATTAACTTTCAACATCAAGTGTGTTTACAGTATAGTAAATATGACATGTTATGAACAGGAAATCTGTGTTGTCCTGGTAGGTTTGTTTTTATTTGTTTGGATGATGCAGAGACTAGAAGACAAGCATCGTTGAGAGCAACTCGTGTCTGGTATTGGCTGATGAGTGATCTTTTGGATGAGTGTTCTTAGGGCAATGTCTAGGAAGATTCCTACACCAGCAGGGCTTTTGTGGGCTTTTCTTCCAAGCTGAAATATTGCTGTGTCTGGAAAAAATTGGGGAAGAAGTAACATTGTCATTTCTCTGTCTTCACTGAGTTCCCAGTCCTGCTCATACATAATGAGGAAAAAAACCCCAAAGATGAGCTTCAGTGAAAAAGCAAGTTAGTGCGTCTGGGATAAGAGTAACTACTGGAAAGGAAGGGTAGGTTTGGAGCTAGAGCTGCTTTGAAAGGCGAATGAGAACCAATTTAGAAACAGAATATTGGTAGTGTGTGGTGGAAAAACACACCAACATGGGGATGCATACTGTATCGTGACATTCTGTTGTGTGTAGTCTTTGAGAAGGGGTGGGATGAGCTGCTATTGACGTGTGACATGAGCCAGTCCAGTGGGGTTCCTCACTGTTAATGACTGTAGTAAAACTGTGTTGCTTCCCTACCTGGGAATGATCCACTGCAGAGCAGGAAGTATTAGATGTCCTGTTGTAAGGAGGCAACTTTGTCTAAAGAATTGTTTCTAGTTGGAAAGGTTAAAGATGAAGAGTGGTCAGAAATACCAGCAGGGCATCATTTTTTCTGGTGCGGTAAAAAGAGAAATTTGTAGGAGCTCGTTAATAAAAGCGATCATTTCTTCTGTGTATTGGATTTTGTCACAAGTTTCTTATTGCTGACTTTATTTTTCTTGTATATTATTTTCAGGGTAGCATTTGAATCCTTTCATGTATTTAAAAAACACCCTATAGGAGCTTTATGGGTGGAGGCACATAGTGTATTTGAAGGGCCTTCTTTTTGTAATATATTGTGTCACAATCCAGACTGAGGTCATCTCTGAACTCTTTTGTCATTAATTCAGTGTCACAACACATGACTCAAGGACCTGCATCTCAGACTTTAACTGAAGAGTCATGAGCATAAGCAGTTCTAGTAGATGTTGCCTGACATAGAGAAGATGCACGTTGTCATGATATGTAAATATGTAATGAGGCCAGAGGGAGGCATCTTTCTGCAGGTTATTTCAGGGGGATAGTAGTAATGAAGTTTAATCCAAGACTTTGTATATGGTGTGTTCGCATTCAAATTTGACGTTTTCAGACCAGACTTTTCAGGGTGCAAACCTCATGCCTGTGCTGTATAGACCTTCTGGAGGAAAGATGCCATTAGTCTGAAGTACAGCTTGTTAGAATTTACCCAGCTTGGGGAGGATAAACAGTTCAGCCACTTGAATTTTGTTGCCTTGATACCTTGAATTTTGTTGCTTGTTGTTCTGTTTCAGTCACAGTTTTAGCAGATATGCAGCAAGCAACTTCTGTTGTACAATACTGCTTGTCTGTTATTTCCAAAACTGGATTTGGAGAATAATGATGCACGTCCCATTATGCCTTTAAAATCTTTTGCACAATTCTGAATGCACCAGAGCTTTTTCTTCTGGTGCTGAAAGTTGCAGATGTTAAGCTAATATATTCTTGCATCTTCCCATGCATGGAGTTGCTGGGTGGGTTGCTACCAGTTGCATTGCAGCTTTTCCACATAATTTCTGCAGAAGTATTGCTCTCCCTAGCACAGGAAGACTACCCAGGTGTTCTTTCCAAGGCCAAAGTGTAACATGCTCACAAGATACATCTTGCTATGCTTGCTTCTTGTTTTAACACCACATTTCACCACACCCCAGAGCCTTCCTGCTCATTTTAGGCCATTTTAATCTTAACAAGTCAGATTTTTTTAATCCTAGTGACTTTGTGAAAATGATGAGCTCTTGGCAGATACCTCTGCTTTTCTCAGGGGTCGTTGTACAAATGTTTATCCAGGAAACTGACCCTGACAGTGACTGCATATGACCATGTGCTGGAACTGCTCTGGGAAAGGTGACATGCCCTGGCCCTTAAAAAAACTATTTAACTATCTAGAGCTCGAAAGCACTGAAGAACACTGGGTTAGTTCATTGTTGGGACTGCTGTCTTCATTGTTAACTGAGATGATTCAGAAATCTCTGTTCAGTTGGTCTGAAGGGTATGAGTTTAGAGATACACCATAGCTTTCTTGACTTACAAACTAAGCAATAACTTACCTGGTCTGTGAGATTGCTTGCAAATCAGTTGAATTTAGACAGTCACATGAAATTCCTAAGGGGTCCTTGTTGGCGTGCAGTAATCCCTTTCAGGAACAAAATTGAAAGAGAAAAAAATAAAACAGAAAACCCAGATACTTGTTAACAATGAACAGCCTGCCTTTCGGAAAAGGCTGAACACCCAGCATTTCCATGATTGCATTGGCAGCAGGTGGGTTTTCATGGGTCCAGCCTTTGCCCTGCCTGAAACCAGCTAGTGACCATTTCAGCAGTTCTTATTTGAGGTTTTTCTTGGCAAGTTTACCACTGATGTAAACTCTTCCCTTCACTTGCGTATCCTCAAAAGGTCATCTTGCTCTGCTGTCCTCCATTTGGAAGTGTGAAGCTTCTCTTAAAGATGCTCCAAGTTGCTTTTTACATAAACACTGGTTCAAAGTTGTTCTGTTTAGAACAGCAGACAGACTCTTGGCTTAATTGTTCTATTGAGTGGAAAAAATGTTTTATCAATGCTGAGTGTTTTATACTGAACATGCCTTCCCAGCTGGCAGAACTTCAAGAAAATCCGAAGTGTCTTGGTGCATGGTTACCAGAAGGCATATGATAACTATCTGAGCTTGTTCATCACATTGCAAGGCTAGATTGTTTATTAAGTTTATAGTCTTGTTTTGCTCATGCTTACATGAATTATGCAAGTAATGTGCATAAATTTTACAGAAAGGGAGAAGCACTCAGGCTAATGAGAAGCTGCTTTTCTGAATTATTCCATTCCACCAAAAAAGTTGCACAAAAACTCATGAGAGTTGTTGCAAACTTCAGTGTCCTGCATTTCTAAGGCATACAAGCTCCTAGCAATCTTAGGAGCCACTGTAACTCATAAATAACACTGTAACTGTAACTTAGATTACAGTTACGCTTGGCCTGTGGTAGAGAGGACAGGTGAAAAAATAATCAATGCAGGTGTTGAATTTTAAAAGTATATCCCATCTCAGCCCAGAGAACCCTAGTTTCAGATTTTTTGCTTTGCAACTCTATTATTCTTCTAATACAATTTTGAGATGGGTGTGTTAAGTGTCATGTGAAATAAATAATCATGCAAAAGAAAGAAACCCTTACTACTAGTATACTAGTTAGACAGTCCTGCAAATTGGAAAGTGGGCATACCCTAAGAGATCTGGATTCCTAGTAATTCTTTTAAATTTGGTTAATTTTTCCCAAGTCTGAGCTCAAGCTGAGATCAGGTGCTATGCAGCAGTGCTAATCCAAAACAAGCTGGATATTGCTAACTAAAGAAATGCTGTGTAGGAAGGAGGCAGGAGTTATAAGTATCATGGGTTGAAAGTCCGTTAGTTTGCTTTGAACTTTGGTTCAGGACTGTAGGAACCTGAAAAATATACAAAGGGCTGGTTCCTAGTTCTGTTTGATGAAGTAAAAATGTATCTGTTTACAAACTCCTTAACAAAGATGGAATAATAATTTAAAAAAACCCAAGTTTTATCCCAAACATGCATCACCAGTACATTTCCAGCACAAACCACAGATTTTCTGCATAAGGATGAACTTGATGAAAGCTTCAGGCAT
>NW_009936877.1:42136-51602 GCF_000696875.1 Nestor notabilis
GAACCCCAGTGAGCACTTTTATGAAAATCTCTCAGGGACAAGGTGCTGCAGCAGGTTCATGGTCACACAGCCCTACAGAAAGACTGGAGTAAGTCCAAGCAAGGTCATGGAGTTGTCTAGCTGTGAAGTGCAAGCTGACCTGTGGAACAGGAGCAATCTATTCCACTGCTATTCCACATTTAGCACATAGTGGGGTGTTTATTTCTTCTGCCTTTAAATCAATGTAAATTACTCAGATGAAAGGCTGTGTATTAATGAAGTAGATGAGTTGCACTTCTAGCAGTGCTATGAGCAGTGTTCCTCTTATTCAGCATGATCTGCCATCCTCCTGCATCAAGAGAAGGATGATAAATTCATTCACTCCTTCAAAAGTACCTGATAATTTATTGGAAGTCCCTTGTTTTTATAGCTCCTAGTTAGAGAAGGGGTGGCTTGTATATTTCCAGATAAATCCCAGATAACAAATAAAAATTTCAGAGTGGTTTTTTGTTTGGTTCTGGAAAAACAGTCCAAGAATATGGCACCAGGTGAGTTTGTTGTCAGCAGACTAAAGATCAAATTCTTCACTGCCACTACCTCTGTCAGCATCTTTGTGTCTGCTGTCATGCAGTCTGTCATCTAAGTGCCTCAAATGATAGCACTAGGGAAGAGGTGCTCCCTTTGCTTGCATGCTGGCTTTTCAGAACAACACCCATAAATAAAATCAAGCCCATGGGAAAGCTGTAGCTGGTAGGTAGCCTAGAATAGTTTCCTTTTCCTTTTGTTTCAGTAACTTGTACTGTTCGTCTCTTGTCCTCTGGGTGAGTTCCTTGGATAACGTGTCTCTTCTAGTCATCTGAATCCAATCTTTCTCACAAAAGTAACCAAAGTTTGAGAAGTGGCTTCCTTTTTCTCTCTTCTTTAAAAAAGCTTGTTGCAGGGGCCAGAGGGAACATCTCATCTGCTGCAACAGCCCTGAAAAGTGCCTTTGGCTGCCCTGGAGGCTGCAGATGATGAGTTAAATCTCCTCTTGGTATCCTCAGCCCTTGTCAAAATTGGACTTCTTCTGCCTGTGTGTGCAGGCTGGTGTTTGAAGGATTCCTTGTGGCTCAGGTTAAGGTTTCATCACCATTCATTCACATGGGTTCAGGTTTCCAGGCTCTGAGAATTCTAGTCTCAACTTTCTGCCTTGAAGGCAGCTGAGGTGCAAGCACTGGACACCTAAGGAGCTGAGTCACATTGGAGTGAGGAATACCACTTTCTTCTCAGCACTTGGCCTGCTGGACCATTACCATGACAAAGGAGGATTATTGACTTTCATAGTCATGATGCCTTTGATTTGAGGCTCACTTTGATTTGGGGCAGTGGTGTTCGCTGGCCCAGAGAAGCAGTGGTCTCCTCCCGGTGAAGAGCAAGGAGAGAAACACGCTTTTGAGAAGGAGGAGGACGAGGGAAAGGATTGGCTCAAGAGGCTGAATGGAAGCTGTAATGGATGCAGTTAGTCGCTGGGAATGGCCCAAAAGCTGCCCATGATTCCTTAAGACAATTAAAAGCAAATTGTCCGGCTGAGCGATCCCAGAGCAAGGAAGATGCTCCCCCAGACTATAATTCAAGGGGCTGAATGGCCCTCAAAAACTGAGAGCAGAGAGAGGAAAAAAAAAAAACAACCCAGAAGATGAGGCAAATGATGGAACAGATGTGAGCGCTTTTGTTGAGAAGACTTGGAGGCTAGCGGGATGGCGATAGGCTAATTTGAGGCACATAATGCCAGGTTCCTTTCATATGCAGAATAGCACTTTGATCCAATGTGGATGAAAGTGCTGAAAAGTGGAGAGGGTGGCAGGGGGTCTTTTGTCTTTGACAAAAAAGGCATCTGCTGGGCTCTAACCCTCTTTTCCCCACCCCTTTAGCCTAGCAGGCCACTCCAACAATGCTAGCAAAGGGGACAAGTGTCTCCTGACAGCTGAAGAAATCTCCAGGAGGAGAATGAGGCTTGCAGCAATATGTATACCAAGAGAGCTTAATCGATTTTTTCCACAGTACAAAAAGGGAAAGGGCTGGGGGAAGACAGAGAGATCACAGTGGAAGTGGGAGGTGGGAGGAAAAAATCCCTTTCTAATAAACTTGTTACTTTTGTTCTCCACATACATCTTTTCAGGAGATGCTTTGATGCTAGTATGAATACACTTAATGGAGCAGAGTAGAGTTAGAGTTGCTGCGGGTTGGGGGGTGAAGTAAGAAAAAATAGTTTTGCAAGGAGGATGAATGTGATTACTATGGATCCCGAAGCAGGAAAGATTTTGGTATTGGTAAAACAGCACAATGAAAGAGATACCTGGAAGACAGATGAATACTTTGTGTACCACCTGTTGGAGGAGCACAGCTCCGTGGAAATTCTTGGTTTTGATTTTTAAGCAAAATTGAAAATTTCTCTTTAAATCTTTCATTCTTTTCTGTTGTTTTCTTTACTTCTTGGACTTACTAGAAATTAAAGGACTGCAGGATTGAATGGGGAGCTAGGAAGGCAAGTAGTGTTTGTGCCAAGCAAACACAGCAGTTGCAGAACAGCTGCTCATCTGGTCCCTGCTTCTCATGATCTGTTGACTTTCTTCAGCTTTTCACATCTGGTAAACAAGACTGGGATTCGGCCCACAGAGTTTGGCTGTGGTTTTCCTGAAGTATCGCTTTGCACCTAGTCTAATGTTTTCTTTGAGAAATAATGACAGATAAGAGTTATCAACTTCTAACCAAGACCCACCTAAGCAAATTAAATCCTTTAAGAACAGTAGGTTCAGGAATCTTCCTTCTCTTCAGATTCTGACAGTGTTTATCTGTTACTATTTACCAAAGATAACCTTCTCACCAGGGCACAGCTTTGAGCAACACCTGGTACTGCAGAGACCTCCTCCCTTTTTACCCCCACACCTCTTCTTTTTCTGCTAGGGAGTTACAATTCCCCCAAAAAGTTACAGAAATGGAGAGATACAGTTATCACATTCCCTTGAGAGGCTCTATGAATACACTGATGCCAAATCATGATCCTGTGTAGTTGTTCCATGTAGGTGTGCCATGATCCCTCTCCAGCAGATGCCTCCATTCTGATGAGTCCAGTTGACGTGGAGAGTACTTTTGGCAACAGCATCTGCTGTCCTCCAGCTATGCAAAACTATCATAACTCATTAGGGAGGGCTAATTGTTGAGGACATTGATGCTCTTTTGAATTCTGCCCATTTTGTGTCTTGACTTTTCTTGCTCCCACTCTTTGGACTGTGGTTTTGAATAGTGCAGAGGGAACTGAGCTGCTGCTACCGTCATCAAAGGAGCTGAGACCACCTCTGTCCCTCATAGTGGCAAGGTGAAAGTCCTCTCTCTGAGCAGGCTTCAGGTGGTTCTTGTGTGACCTCCTTCTCGGGTGCTAGCTACGTACAGTGATAGGGTGCAGGTCTAGATCCAGATGAAGAAAACTATTGCTCATGGGGAAGTCTGACCTGGCAGGGAACAGCCCTCTGAAATTCACCATGCCAAAGAAAAACAGCCCATGCAGTTCACAAACTCCCTGCCAAAGCTGCCTCACCAGGACAGCTTTGTGGCATGCCAGCAGTAAGATTAGAGATATTAAGGGAGGAGGGACAAATTGCCTCTATTCCTGTGTAAATGTGTGTGGTAATCCTTCATAACTGCAGGTAGTAATTGCAGTTTTAAGCCACACTCTTGAGACAGACTTCTTGATCCATTTGTAGTTTACTGTGTGCTAGTTTCCTAAGGCCAGTGAGTGGGCATGAGGAAGGAAGGTACCTGTGTGGGTCGACCTGGCTGCTAAGAACCAGGCCAGGCCTGTTTGGAGAAGAGACTGAATGTTTCACCTGAAACACAGGTGGGAAGAGGTGTGCATGGAGCAGAGGGCAGCATGCAGAGCAAGTGACAGCAGGAGTGCAGGGTGTGGGAGTCCAGCAAAGAGGAAGATTTGCTTTGTTCTTATGTCTCGCCCAGCAGGCTGGTGTTTTCCCCACAGGAATTGTGTTCAAATGAAAATCAAATGGTAAAGATTGCAAAACCTCTTTGATGTCCTTACTTGACATTGAGGCAGCACTACCTGACCAGCTTCGGAGGCCATCGCCAGGTGTTATCCTTGCTCTGTGGATAGCGACTGTCTGGTCAGTGTTTCAGAGGCTCTCGAGTCTAGAAAGGGCCATATTGCTTTAATGGTAAATTGTCCCAGCGCGTGCTCCGATGCTAGTCGAGTAACTTACAAAATAAGCCATTTCCATGAAAGTGGTTTTGGCTCAACTAATTGTACATAAAAGATTTTCCTGGCATAACCTAGCAGTCCTGGCTGTAGAAATCCCACATTTTCAGCATGGATTTGGCTTGTCTCTCAGTGAATCTCGTCTGGTCATTAACATCCATTAGAGCTCCTCTGTGTGGGAAGTGGAGCCAAACAAATGGCAAATGATGGCTTCAGAGTGCAATAAACTCCAGCCTACATGCAAACTTTTGTTCAGACATAAAGTGGTTTCAATTTTTTTGTTTAATTTGCTTCCAAATTAAACGGAGTTCCTTTGCAATACAGCCACTGGTTAGTTTGATGTGACTTACCTGTGTGAGTGAAAAATACCTGGAGGTATTTTTCTAATCAGGTACAGTTTTACCAATAAAGTGAATTCTTGGCTTTTTTAAAAATATGAAATGGGAGCGAATGTTGCTGTTCATGAACACCCTTCCAGAACTAATCCTAAATTATGAGATTTAATATTTGGTTAAATATACAGTGGTTTGGATCCAGACAGGCAGCTGTAGCTGTAGTGAGAACAGCACGATTTCAAGTTTGGTAGGACCTGCACCTTTTTGTAGGAGATGGATTGTTGTGCTTGGGAAGCGCAAATTGCCCCTGGTCGTTCCCACATCTGCCCTGTCCCGTAATCCCAAAGTTTGGTTCACATGATTTTAGTACTTTGAGAGTATGCTTACTCATGTGTGAGTTACATGGTGTTGGTGAATACCTCCAGTTCCAGAATGCTTTTGATGGTGTTTGAGGCAAATATCTAGGAGCCCTCATCAGGCTGTGGGGAGTCCCAAAGCTTGGAAAATAACCCTCCTAAAAAGTAATTTCTGAAATGTTTCAAGACTCCAGCAGTATCTCTCAGCTTGTTACCTTTACAAATAAAGAAAATAAGCCAGGAAGTAGTAAGAAGGCTTGTTACAGTTGTCTATGGAGTGCAAACCAGCAGTAGCTTGTGTTCAGGAGACATTGCAGTGTTTTACTTGCCAGGTGTTGATGGAGAGCTGCTGCTTTTGTTGGTGAGTAGCCAGCTCCGAACCTCACCAGTGTGCCTGCTGGCGTCCCATGCTCAGCCTGGGCAGTTTCTGCCCCAAATCCTTCCTCAGCTCTGTGCTGTTCTGGGGCTCAGTGGCTGCCTGCTGCAGTGGCTGGAGTAGCAAGGGGGAGATAAAGAGGTGCTGCATCACCTGTTTGGCTCCAGAGACCCCTGTCTAGTGTTGCTCCAAGCTGCTCTCCTGTGCCTTTTACATGGCAGTCATCCTCATGGGATGTGCATTGCCCTGGGAGGGAGGCAGCCGGATTGGCAGCTCTCTCTGGGTCAAGCCCAGAGGCCACTGCCCTGGGAGAGCCATGCTGTGCTGGAGGTAGGGAAGCAGCAACACCTGCAGGAGACCTCTGCTGATCTCCTCCCTTTCTGATCAAGGGAGAGGCTCCTTGTGGAGGCTGTGCCAGCCACTGTGGTTCAGCTGGAGGCAAAGGGAACAGGAGTGTTTGCATTTCCAGGTGAATGTCAAGGAGGAGGGAGTGCAGGAGGCAGTCAGCTGGGCCGCTCATCTCAGATTTTGCTGGCAGGAGGGTAGCAGCCACTATCCTTCTCCCGCCTGCTCTAAAAAACTGGAAACAAAGTGGGTATATGGGAGAAGGAGGCACAGAGAAGAAAATGATAGCAATTAGTGTTCCTTGCAGATGAGGAAGAAAGGGCAAACAAGAAGAAGCCATGAGAAGCTGTGGAGATGGGAGTCCATCAGGCCCTAGGGCTCTGTGGTGGTCAGCAAACTGTCATCCAGGGGAACAAGACTGCCCCCATTTCAGGCTGCCCCTTTGAATCCTCTATATTAATAATATCATGGGAAAAACCTCCTGAGTTATGTGAGGTGAGTCAGTTCCCTATGAGCAGGTCTGAGCTGTGAGTACCTGCAGACCTGGAGGCATGGGTTGGCGATGAGTGGACTGGAGCATGAGCAGTTTCAAACAGCCTTTGGCAGGTGGCTCTATATCTGTGACCTATTCAAAGGGCGAGACAAGAACTCACCAGGAACTCTGTCTTTTCCTCCCTCTCCCCCTTCCTCAGGTGGTCTTTGCTTTGAATCAGACTCTCTTGCAGCAGGAGAGCCTCCGAGCAGGCAGTTTCCAGATCCCCTATACGACAGAAGATCTTATCAAGCATTACAACTGTGGAGACCTCAGCTCCATCATCTTCAACCATGACACTTCTCAAGTGAGTCCTGCCACCACAGCCTTTGTACTACGCACATGTCCCCATAGTGCTAACCCCTGTCTCATGCTCATCTCTCCTCAGGCAGGCCCTTTGCAGGCAAGGGCCAAGGCCATGTTGCTGGTTCCCTGCACATCTGCTTTCCTGCACTTCCTGTCCCAAGAGTCTGCATCACCTCACCCCTGTCTTGCTGCACAGAAGCAGTGAAGGCACGCCTGGCTTTCCCTTCTGGACAAGTGCCATGTTTGCTTTAGTGTCAAATCTCTATGAGTTAATCCTTTATTTTCTTAAGGATCCTGCGGAATTATGCTAGCTTTGATATGAGCAAACTTAGTGCCAACAGAGAGCAGCAGTAGGCTTTTTTGTTCAAATAGCAACAGAGAAATGTACTTGTGACTTGGACGCTTGTGTAAGGCTGGGCAAGTTGCAAGCTTTTAATGTCCCATATCAGTATGACTGTGTGCTGTGGGCAAGGCCCAAAGAAGAGAAATGGGGTGAAACAAAGAAAAGATAGATTTAGACCGAATGTTAAGGAAAAGAAAACCTTCTGAGGCCTCACAGACTTAGTTTATGGAGACGGTTTCCTAAGCAGCACAGTGGAATGCAATGCTCTGATCTTTAAACCACAAGAAAATGCCCAGCAGGGACCAATTTGGCCTGTTTGGGCTGTTAGATTAGCTAACCTCAGACTGAGACATCAGGTCTCTCTATTCTTGTCACGAGGTGCTGCCTGACATTTTGTCCACATCAATGGAAACAGGTCTACCCTCACAGTGCTGAACAAGTGGATGTTGGTATCTGGGCTTTCCCTGCTGAATAAGCATTTTTCTATGGCCTTTTGATATATATGGTTTAGTGCTGCAGAGCTGGAAACACTGTCATACTAACCCTTACTTCTCTACCACTGAGCTTTGCACACATGTTGTTACTTTCCTGTCCTGCTGACCATTCAGCCTGCAGGTGCAGGGAACCTGGTCATTAACGCTGCTTAGCTCTTACACTGTGTACTTCATTCATTGATTTCAAAGGGCTTCTCAAAGGAGACCAGCACCATAAGAGCATACAATTGATGCTTCACTATTCTGCTGAGGTGTTACAGGCTACAGACAGCTGACATTGCCTTGAGGTCCTTGGAAAAACAGCTCTTGCTAAAACATGCATATCCCTGAGGGAGCAACTGCCCTTCACTTCCACGAGGGGCTCCACTGCAGGGTACTATCCCTCGCAGTGGAGTTGAGTAGTAGTAGACTGTGACACACTATCAGCCTGTGTTTTTAAGCAGAACTTCTCTTTAAATTGTGTTTGATCCCATGTTTGCCCTGTAGATGACCCAGTGTGGGCTAAGAATTCTTTCGAAACAGTTGGTAATAGTCTCTGAGTAGATCCAGAGCCTCTTCTGCTGCTGCAGTCTTGCAAGGAAAAGCACCTGGTTTAGTGGCTCTGCTCCCCAGAAACCACTGCTTGCATGCCCTTTTCTTAGAGGTCCCCATAGCTGCAATGCCCAAAGCTGCTTTCTAGAAAGCCAGGATGACTGCAACTCCAGGTCCACATTTCTCACCACTAGCAGGAGGTCATGATATTGTGCAGCCACAGCCGTCCTGGGGACTCCAGGGGAAGAGTCAGTATTTTAAGATACCTTGCAGACAGGGGAACTGGAGGTGGTAATACTTTCTTTCCTGACAAAATCTGGCCCTGCTTCCTTTGGAAAGTTTAGGAATGTTTTTGTTAACTAGTTCAAATTGCACAGTTCTCTGACACCCTGAGGGCTGGGATAACAGTCAAACTCTCTTAGAAGAGTGTAATTATCCTTATAGTTATGTCATACCTGTGGCAACTTAAGGAAGAGGTATGTAGCTAAAGATAGCCAGGGGCAAATATTTACTTTCTTCAGTCAAGAAATCAGGATTTTGGGTCTACAGTGTGGTAAATTGAGAGTATTTGTTGACTCTTCATAAAAAAAATTCAGCTGGCTGGCTTATGAAGTTGATACGTTGAGAGAAATGAAGCACTGTGCATTATTAGAAGTTTGCTGGATCATTTTTGATCTTTGTTTGGGTTTTGTTCTATTGGATATGCCTTAAGGGACAAAGCAATCAGCACATTCAGTGATGGAGCAAAATGCCTGTGCATGATGGCTGCCTGTGAAATAAATGCCCCTTTCATGAAGACATTATTTTTTTCTCTCTGTCTAGGTCCCAAATTTCATTAATGCTACACTTCCAGCCCATGAACGTATTACTGCCCAGGAGATAGACAGCTACTTCCGTCAGGAGCTCATCTATAAACGAAATGAGAGAATGGGCAGGAGGGTGAAGGACCTTCTGGAAGAGTACCCAGACAAGAGTTTCTTCTTTGCATTCGGAGCTGGTATGTGATTGAGGTGCCCTTCAACCTGAATACATTCTTCCCACATCTTTTAGAAGCTTTTTACAAGTGCTTGGTTCAGTTTAAAGAAGGGTCAGTACTTCTACCATGGTGGACACAGAACACAGCTTTGCCCTTATCATTGTACCTTAGTAGGAGAACTTTTTCAGTGTAGGAGACTGTTTTATTTCAGGATCAAAGAGCTCACAAGTGTATGCATTGACTGCATTTATTTATTAGTTACAAACTTATTTGATATATGGATAACCAAAGATACTAAATGAGCTACAATGCATACACAAAAGGACTTACTTGTTTATGGTCTGGTCAACCAAGGGTAGGAGAAACAGATCTGAGATGAAAGGTAGCAAGTCAGAGGTTGCATCAGTGCTTGAAAAAACCTTTCAAGAACATATCCAAAAGAATAACATGCCAAATTGTGTGAATCTAAGAAGCTCATTAAATGCCAAAGTTGATGAAAGGCGCTTTCACCTTTTTTCTTCCTGCTGCAGCTTCTTTCCTCTTTTACTGGGCTGCCACTAGAAGGATATTGTGTCTGCCACTATTCTGGAGCAGAGCATTGGGCCCAGTTATGGAACTGACAATTTTCTGCCTGGTAGTAGCCAGCA
>NW_009936877.1:51633-57625 GCF_000696875.1 Nestor notabilis
CATCCAGCAGCAGTTGTGTGTTAAGCAACTCAGTGAGGTTAACACCCACACTTCAGACTAGGGCTGGGTGGAAGGTGCGAACAGGATTGGTTTGCCATGATTTCTATTCTTTGTTCTAGCTCCAGGGAAAGGAAGTGAGGATCAGTGTTTGAAAAGACAGGCACTAATTCCCAGAGAAGTATAGTATCCTCTCCACCATGAACTATATGGGCCCTGGGAAAGAGGGAGAACTGAAACGCATGTAAGGATCCATGTGATTTTTTTTGGTCTTAGTGGCTACTGCTTTAGTGAGGATGGAAGATCTAGACAAGGCAAAGAAAATATTTACTTAAACACTCTAAAAGCATTGGTATTTGAAGTCTGTGTGAATCTCCTCAGTCACATCAGAGAGTTGTGGTTACAAACTTATCATAACAAGGGTGCTGTGTGTGAGGGCAGGGAAGTAATGAAACATGGCTGATAATGCCTGTTCAGGCATGCATGAAGATTGTAATGTGCTATCTTCCTGCAGTATCATTGCTCTGTGTTACTCTCTGCCGTGAAGGGCAGTGAAGCAGGCTCAGGTTATGTAGATTTTTGTCATGTTTGTCTGTAAGCTAAGACCAGGGCTTTGCTTTACTGCACTGCTGATGTTCTGATTGGACTTGTTGCTGGACTAATGTTCCTGACCAGTGTGTATGTCAATCCTGAGTGCCAGTTGTATCAGTTGCAGGTAGCCAGTTTTCTGACAGGAGGCTAGTCACAAATGTTTTAGCCCCCGAAAATTATTCACAGCCAAGTGATGAGCAGTCAACGCAAATGGACGGATGTGGATGCAAGCATCACTGAGCCTGTCCTGCCCCAGGAGCAGGATCCTTTGAGAAAAGAGAGCCTTTTCCTCTCCTTCCATACACACACTGCCTACCAGCAGCTGCATTAAACAAATCACGTCTTTAAGGTTCTTTTGTGTTATTTGTCTTCCATCCATCAAATTCCTTCTCTTGCCATTCTTCTGCCCCAGACTGTCTTCATTGTCGTTAGTATACACAGCTCTGCCCCAGAGCCCAGAAGCACTGCAGGAGCAGGACACATCTCTGTCTTCCCCAGCTATCTTGTTCTCAACCTTCATGACAGTCTTAAAACCCTTGCCAGATTCTTGCTTTCCTCCTTCCTCTTATTTTCCTTTTCCCAGTTGCCCTCTTCTTTTTCCGCTGATGACCTCTACTTGCAGAGCAGTTAGGATTTGCCCAACAGTGCTGTACTGCAGCACAGCCTGGGGCCTTGGGCCTATATGAACACCCTGGATCTGTGGTTTATGTGCACATGGCTTGATCTCTAAGTACCAGATGTGCTCTTCTTGTGCTTTTCCATCATAATTTTCAGTCCAAGCAAGTTCCTTGTTTTATCTGGGGAGTCTAGATTAACTTTGAAATTGTCTCTAACTGTCTTGGACAGTAGTCCAGGCTCTGTTCTCATGCTCTTTGCTAGCCTCCCACTTTTAGCAGCACTATTCCTCATTATACATTTGTTTGACTGCATGGGAGTTTCTTTTCTTTTCTTAATTGTCTAAATGAGAAGTAACATCACATAATATAACGCAGAAAACAGTTCTGAGGTCTTCTGAGTGCATGTTACAAATATGAGTGCAGATTTTATTGTTTTCCAGCAAGCTAATTTAGCATTTTGCTTATGCAGATTGGTGTATGTGATAATTCTGTGGAAGATTTGTTTTTATGCTAAGTAGTGAAGATGAACAAATGTCCTCAATTTTGAGCATTGCTTGATATTGTACTGCTGTTAATTACTGGAAATTGGTTCCAGGAAAGTGCTTACATAAGGCAGGTTAGAATGACCTGCAGGAGAGGAGGAGAAAAAGAAAGTCTGTGGGAACAGGAATAATCATCACTGTATTGTGGTTTTCCAATTTCTGTCCATCAGTGAAAAAGTATCTTCCAGGAATGGCTGATAAACTGTCATTTATCAGTTTTATAAACTACTGGTTGTCAGGACTAGTTTGTGTTAAAATGGTAGTAGGATATCGAAAGGTCTCCAGGTTCTAAGAAGGAGAAGACTTTGAGTTGTTTCTTTCCAGATTTTTTCACCCACTGTTTTTTATTTTTAAAAGGGCTAGGCTTTTTGTAAGGAAAGTTCTTTTTTTTTCCACTAGCCAAACACCACTGAAAAAACCAGTTTTATCATCAATTATATCCAAACAAGGTCATGGTTTGTGGGTTACTGTGATATTACAAATACCCCCTCTTTTTATTTAAACAACTAGTTGTATTTTTATTTTAAATGGGGGAAAATCAGAAAAGATTGATGATTTATTTTATAATCCAAGTAGATCGATGTGGTTTAGAGATGTGTACTACATTGTGCAAAATAAGCTCCTGTCTCTTTGCAGGTCTTAATACAGTTGCATGGCTACATATGTCCATTTCTTACATGGAATTTCATGTGGTAATTTGGTCTGTAATAGATTTGATTGTTAGATCCTGCATATTTTGTGCTTTCACTACCTTTTAACAGATCAGACAAACTGCCTCTAAATTCTGTTCAATATGTGTCACAGTCAGAGCTCATTTCTAGAGCTAGTTTTGTTTGGAAGTAATTTAAGCTTGCACAGAAGTGGAGAGCTAAAAACCAACAGATCTTGCTGAAACTATCAAAAAATCTTTGCTTCTGGCCAACATGCAAACATAAAAAATTTCAAGCCAAAATAAGTCTGAGGGAATTAGAGGAAAGTATGGGAATAGAGAGATGGTAATGTCAGCCACATTCCACTAGGTTTATTAAGTATTTTATCCTAATTGTGTACAGGCCTTTTCGTATGATAGCACTAGAGTTACAAGCCAGTCCTACTCCCTATTGCCAGTGAAATGTCAAAGCCAGCTATAATCTTTCACAAGCAGTCTTCCTTCTCTATGCATTTTTAATTTCTCTGAACTGCACACAGAGCTTACAGGATCTGGATGATAAACCAGAGTCAAGCACATGTGATTCCATAGACAGCTAGTTAGGTAACACTATAGGTTTTTTGTTTGTCTAAGAGATGCACGTTGACATAAAGATGGCTGCATTGTCCTGCTGTGCTATGGAGTTTTACCGCTTGTACAGGTCTTAGATATGTGCTGCCTACTGGATAAACTTTCACTACACTGAGGAGTATCTGAGGCTGACAGGCACTTCTGGAGATCATTTGGGCCAGCCTCCTGCTCAGAGTGGGATTATATAGAGCAGTTTTCCTAGGGCTGTGTCTGGTAAGGTTCTTTGTACCTACAAGGGCGGAAGCTCCAGAACCTCTCTGAGTAACCTATTCTGGTGTTTAACCACACAATAAAGAAGCTTTTTCTTATGTTTAAGTGAGTTTTCCTGTACATCAGTTTGCGTTTGTTGCCTTTTGCCCTTTCATGAAGAACCACTGAGAAAAGTTTTGTTCCATCTATTTCACAACCTTCTATCAAGGAGATATTGATTATACCCTCTGAGCCTTCTCTTCTCCAGGCTGAACAGTCCCAGATCTCTCAGCCTCTCCTTCTGTGACAAATGCTCTAATTGTTCATCATCTTTATCACCCTTTGCTGGACTCTATCCTGTATGTCCGCATCTCTTTTGAACTGGAGAGCTCAGAGTCAAACATTGGCCCAAATATATGTCACCAGGGCTGAGCAAAAGACAAAGATCACCTCCCTTAATCTGCTGGCCATGCTCCTCCTAAAGGAGCCCAGGGGGACATCGGCCACCTTTGCCACAAAGGCACATTGCTGGCTCAAAGTCAACTTGATGACTACCAGGACACCACATCTTTTAATGCCAAGCTGCTCCTCAGCCAGTTGGTGTCCAGCCTATCCTCATGCTGTGATCTATTCCTGCCCAGGTACAGGACTGGGTTTTCTGAACTTCATGAGCCAAGATTACATCATCATAAATCCATCCTCACCACTCCCAATCATCTTCTTGTCCCAAACACGTTTGGAAAATTTGCTTCATCACCTTCCCCAGGAATAGAGTGTGGCTGGCCAGTTTGTAGTTCCCCAGATTCTTCTTGCCCTTCTTGAAGATAGGAGTGATCCTTGCTTTCTTCCAGTCCTCAGGGACCTTTCCCAATTGCCATGACCTTTTAAAGACAATTAAGAGTGGCCTTGCAGTGACACAGGCAAGTTCCCACAGTTCCTCTGGGTGTAGCCTGTCAGAACTTGTACATGTCTGGTCTGTTCGAACATTCATTAACCTGATCCTTCTTCATCCAGGGTGAACCTTCTTTGCCCTGGACTTTCTCCCTAGTCATAGGAACCTGAGGTACCTGAAAGCTGGTTTTACCAGTAGAGAAAGTGACAATGGCACTGGGTACCTTGGCCTTTTCTATACTCTTCGTCGTCAGGTCTCCTGCCTCTTCAGCACTGGGATGACATTTGTCTAGTCTACATTTTATTGATTAGGTATCAGTAGAAGCATTCCTTATTTCCCTTAATGTTTTTCAGCAGATTCAACTCTAGGTGGCTTTACTTCTGCACGGTAACTTTTATTCCAGGATGAGCATGACTTGTTTGCTTTAGCTTACTTATGGTTTCTGTTGAAATGGCTGAAGAATAAGGATAAGAAAAGAATAAATAAGAATAAATAAATAATAGAATAAAGAATAAGGGGGGAAAGGGGGGAAGCATGTTGGGGTTTTATGCAAGATTAAGAATACTTAGTGGCGTGAGAGCCTGACTTTATTATGACAGGCAAGGCCCCAGGTAAAGCCAGAGTTTCTAGGAGCCAAGTTAAAATTCCCTCCAGTCTCTTTTGCCTCTTTGAACAGCTGAAAAACTACAGAAAAGCCAGCTCATGAATAAGAGTACAGAGGGATTTAAGATGCCTTATATCCCTGTGAATATGAAATGGCTGATATGAGAACTTCAGAAGCAGGTTCTCTTAATCTTATAAACACTGGCAAATTCCTTTTTTTCTCAGAGCTTTTTTTTTCTGTTGCTGCTCCTGAAAAAAACATTGTTCTGAGACTTTAAAGTATAGTGGATGTTGGCAATACACCATTAACACTAAGAAAAGAAAGATCATGGCGAAAACTTCTTCAGCTACCATTTCTTCTAATTACTAAAGGGAGTAATGAATGTGTTTATTTAACATTATATGGGTTCAAACCTCTGGGGACTGGTCGTTTGTTTTTTCCCCATCTTTACCTGCCTGCCCTCCACAAGAATTTCAGGAGAGAATTGTTATGAACAGACTGATGAAGCAATATCCAAATTAGCAATCCAGCTAAGAGTGCCAGATCTTCTTTGTTGTCCTCCCAGCAGCTGAGTCAACTGATACTCACTAAACTAAAATTAACTTTCAGATGTTTGATGTGTGATCCAAAAACATGCAGAAAAAGAACTTGGACATCCGAATAGAGGCATAATTGACCCTGTTTGGCTGCCAATGGGTGTGCAACCTATCATCTCACCCACCTGGACAAGGAAAAGAGAGAACACCTATGGTTATCCCAGAGCCTGCTGTAGTCCTCCAACTGGCTTCCTCCAACTTCTCTAGGTTTTGAGGCAGTCTTCGGGCTGTGGGAGACTAGTCACTTATGTGTCAGCCTTACGTGCCAAATGCATTGGATCCACAGGCATGTCTGACGCCTCTTCCCTTGCCCCTACATCAACCAAAAAAAAAAAGGCACGAGAAACTGGAATTGTGCTGAGTCCCTGTCCTGAATGGTGTGTTAGGAGGTGTTGTTTCCATGTCGAGCTGTTCACTGTTACTGCTTGAAATGTGCTGTTGCATCTGGCGTGTTTTGATGGGAAGATATGCAAGAGGCACAAGATTTATTAGCTCTGAAAAATAAAAGATTGGAGAAAGGACCTGTCACCAGTGTTCGTAAAAATAAACAACAGTCCTAAGCCCATGATGTCTCTGTTGTCTTGAGTGGATGTTTACACCTGTAGAACAAAACCAAATAAAAACCTCCCATGGGAATATGAAAGTTGCCCAGGTAAATGGGATAACAGTTTATCGTTGAAATTCA
>NW_009936877.1:57656-58814 GCF_000696875.1 Nestor notabilis
AGCATGGAAACTTTGCCCTTGCCATCAGTACATTTAGGACTGGAGATGTGGGTGTACACAGGGAACATAAATTTATCTGTGCCTTGTATAAAGGATTTGAAAAGTGTAATGAGGAAGCTAATAAAAAATCCACAAGAAGCTGAATCTTGGCAGATCCTAGGAGTGGATGAAAAGGGGGCAGCGGAGGAAGGAGGCAGGAAGATAACATAATGATAGAACAGATTAAATGAGTCTTGTGAGGCCAGCTCACTTCTCCCTTGGACACAAAGGCTGATTGCCTGCTTGCTTCTTCTGTCTCTGGAATGCAGCATCATTTTTGTCTCTTTGGGTGGGAGGAAAGGCTGAGTCCCTGAAGGTGTGCCTGTACCTCTGTAATTTGAGAAAGCCAGATACAACCCAGCAGCTTTGTGACTGTTTTCCTTAGTAGCCTCTTTGAGTCTGCAGAATGCTAATGACAGGGTTTATTAGGACAACAACCCCTGAAGGGGATAGATAATGTTGTGTGGAGGCAGGACCCACATCCAGAGCCCCAGGGTTCACATGAAGGGCACTCCTTCTGACATCTCTGACACATGAAATGAGCAAAGCTTTGCATTTCTGCATTAGTGGCAGAAATTTCTGTTCCATCATATTAATGCAACTGCCAAAATCAGCCAGGTCAAACAACCGTGTGCTGCTTCTGCTCAGGTACTGACACTCTGGTAATCTTTAGCTTCTTATCAGTGCTGGGGTTAACCCACTACTACCATTATTGGGCAGCTACAGTAGGAAAACTTTGATCTTGTAAAACATGTTCTAAGCTAGTGGGTTTTCAAGTCCTTAATACCTTTGGGAAAGAAGCAGTGGTGTGGAATGGGAGCAGTTCCAGTGGCAAAGGTGGCTGTGAATCCTGCAGCTCAAACACAGCATTGGTATTTCCTTCCCTTACTGCTAACAAAGCACTGACTTCTAGCATAGTCACCTACCTGAAGGTTGCCTTCACTAGTGAGCCTAAGGCTTTAACAGTGGAAAACTCCCAGTAAATGCCAGTGCAGATGGAGCCCCAGTGGCTAAGGCTGGCTGAACAGAAGCGGTTTCCTGTAACTCAGTTTTTACAAAATGGGGTTGTAAACTTTTCCCTTATTGTATCTGCTATAAACTTGGCCTTACAATCAGCAG
>NW_009936877.1:58845-80083 GCF_000696875.1 Nestor notabilis
TCTGGCTTTAATTGGTGTCTTTATCAGGAGGTTTGACTTTGTTCAAAGGTAAAAATAGGAATTCCTGGGACTATGCTCTTGGTCTTTTAGTTTGTGTTCTAGTACCTGAGGTTTTCCTGACTTGGAAATACTATTAGAAGCAAGAAGAGTTTTATTAGATTTAGTGTTACACATTTCCTGTTTCAGAAACTGTTTTAACTTAGATGGAAAATTGTGAAAGCTAGCTATTTTATCAATGACCCTTGTTTTTCATATGTTGTTTAGATTGTCTAGTGTAACTTCCCAGGACTTCCTCCCTCTGATTCTGAGAGAAGTGAAGTGCGAGCTCACCTCACATGGGTGCACATGCTCACATTTGAAAGCAGTATCTTTGTCTTATACAGGCATCTGATGTCAATATGATGTCTTTGTCCACCTCATGGGCTGATGAACCCTAAAGTGATCTGGACCTGTAGGAGGAATAGGATGTCTGTTTTGCAGTTTGGCTTCCATCCAGTGAAATTGTTTGAGACAGTACTCTGTATTCTCTAGATCATTGGCTGGATCTTCCCCACACTGAACTTTCAGTTTTCCACTGCAGATACCTGTGGGACTGACTTGGGCCACGTATGTCCCTGTTCTCCAGGCCATCAGGAATCTCCTGTGCTTGTGTTTGCATCCTTTCATGGAACACTGGCAGTTTTGAACACTTCTCCATGGGTTTATTGGGCTCACAGACTGCTATGGAGAATACTTTGATTACTGAAAGGAATCCAGAACCCAGCCATGGAAGGCATATAGAGGGGGATGAACTGTCCTTTGTGCCTCACAGTTAAGTGATAATTTTTGCTGAACTTTCTCTTTTTTTCATGGGTAGCATAATAAACCTCCTCATGTCATGGCTTTGTTACAGGCCAATAACTCTAATCCAGCCACCTACAGGTGTCATATTCACCTTTCTGGAGCATGTTATATGAATTTATCTGTATAATACTTTTAAGCAGTCTAAAAAAATTATACCAGATGACCATTGCCATGGGCATTTCCAGGAATTTTCCAAATCATTGTAAGTTCTGTATCTCTAAAGCATTCTTGAAAATATTTGTTTCAGTGACCCATAGAGTCTCTGGCACCAGAAGTCCTGAGCGTTCCCACCCCAGCCAGAGATAAACATCCTGCTTTCTGATATCCCCTGAGGCTAGAATTATTTGTGCCATTTTGTGGTTGCACTATTACAATCATGTGCTGTAGCAGTTCCCACCACTTCTTGGAGGTCAGCACTCCAGATCAGGTTTCCTAACAAACAGTTTTGTTTCTTCACGTGTATGTCCAGTGATTCATTGTCTTGGGACATTTGTAGGTGGTGAGGTCCTGGCATGCTTCTGAGGCAGATGGGAAGAGCCCTTTTTCTACTAGGGAAAACACAACAGCCATGGAGAATTATGTGGGCTTGGGAGTTTCCTTTTAAATGACTCTAAAGAGAAAGCCAAGACAATTTGTGTGTCTGCTTGAAATTGTGGATTTTGTTGAAATTCAAAGAGTAACATACTTTTCCACAGTCATACAATCTTTCTTTATATGAAAAAAGATCAGGAACAGAAGCAGAACTTCTGTTAAGCAGCATTTCCTTGTCCATTTCGCTAGATGCAGAAGACTTTTAGCCTCATGATGGATCAAATTCATGTTCAGGAGCCTCTGCTGAAACCCACAGTCCTAACTAGCAGAGTTACCTAGGTGAGAATGCCTCTGTGTGCACTGGCAACAAAAGCTGCAAGCAGGGGTCGTGGATTTCATGGCAACAGTAGTTGCCATGCAGGATTGGGTACTGCTACTGAGGAAGGTCAGGTGCTATCAATGCATTTCCAAATGTGTGGACTAGTCTACAAGTGCGCATTAGTCAAACAGCATTGTTGTTTGAGCATATTGCCTGTTGCGGTCCCTGCATGCCATCTCTTTTCAGTGCAGATTAAAGGCTGGGGTCTTATTTACTCTCCAGTAGAGTGCATGGCTGAGCTGGTGCACACAACAGCTTCTTAGTTTCTCTTTGAGCTTGAACACAGAAGAATAGAGATCCATTGCTCCCCACCCCCTGCCAGAGTAAATTGACCTCGCAGAGGCATCTCTTCACCTAGTGGTGTGAAGATAATGCAGGGCTGTGTACAGAAAGAAAAGAGCAGGCTTTCTGATGGGACAGGGCCCAGGGTTTTTCTTTTGGGGGGCATTCAAGTGTGTAAGGCTAAAGTAGAAAACAGGTGAAAGAGACCTACTCCCTGTCATGTGACTTTGGGCTAAGTCTCCCTTGCAGCATAGCTGCTTAATCTTAAACCTTGGAGAGTGAATCTTTCTCATGTTTCTTACAGTTGCTTTTGATGATCAGGTCTCTCACTCACCACCAGGCTCTTTCTGTGGCAGTTCCCAGGAAAGAGGCAGAAGTGCTGACTCTAGAGAGGCTCCTGGTGGGGTCCTATATCTCAAACCCTCACCCTTCTTTTTTATATTTTGCACCTAGCTCAAGTTGAGCCTGTAGGTCCTCTGCGCCCTGGACCAGCTCTGTCTCATGAAGCACACATGGTGTACCGTTTGTATAGCAAACACTGACATCTCTTGATCCTTTTACATGCCTAGCCTGAGTGGTTTCTGGTTGATTATGTCTTCTGAACAATCTAGTATTTCATGACTGTTTGTATTTATATGCATCTGTTTCACACTTATCTATTAATCTATTAATCTGGTCTATTCTCTTTTGCGAAGTATTAGCACATCTTTTTTCTTTCCCATGCAGACATAACTCATTGTATTGACAACAGTGAGCAAAAGCTTCCTTTAAAAGCCTGTACACGTGATTGTGATATAAAAGGTATCCTTATCACTCCATCAAATTAAAAAGAAGATTAAGGCCCAGCTTCAGGAAATCACTCAAGCAGGCTGACTGATTGAAACAAGATTCATCCATGTGCTACAGTAATTTCCCACATACCAGTCTAAATCACTGCTCTGAGCAAGCATAACTGAAGATTGACAGGGGGTAGTACGTTTGATGGTGTGATGTGAGCAGCTACTCAGTAGCTCACTCTTGCAATGCGTGAAACTGTAAGCTCTTAAAACTGGCATGAAGAAAATTATTTTACCACTATAGATTGCTTATCTTTGTCTTGTTCCTTTCCTCCTGAAGGTCTTGGATTAGGAAAATATTAGTTCAGAGCCTTGGCTTTTCACTGCTAAGGGTGGGACTCAGCTCATCCAACATTGCCCGTATGAGACGGATACCTAGTCTGAACTTGCTATATACACTGCCCATATCCTCATTAATAGAGATGCACTTTCTAAAAGTCTAAGCTGTCCTACCTCATCCTTGTTTACAAGGGGTGGATCTTTGGAAACCACACCTTTCTTTACTGTCTAGAAGCAGGGGAGGAAGAGTGAATCCCCATTCCCATTGCACATACATTTCTGCTTTGTAAGAGGTGGGAGATAGGTATATAGGGTCTGGCACCTTATAAACTTTCTGTAGGCCTTCCAGTAGCTAATTTTACTCAGTTATAATACTTAATTGCAGTCGTTCCTGTTCCCTGATGCATCTGATCTTTTTGCTGACATGAGGAAATTCTCAGTTAACTGCACCTGGGCCTGAACCACTGGAAAAAACAGATACCAACTGTGTTAAGTTAGGACCACATAATGGCACATTAGCTTTACTCTTTCTGAAAGCAAAAGTTAGGCTGCGGGAAAATCATCTACTTGGTGAGAAAATATGGTACCCCATGAGCATGCATTGCAGTGTTTGGATGAAAAGTTTCATTTGAGCTGGATTGTTTGCATTCTTAGGCTCTCAGGGAACCTTCATCTTGATAAATGTCTATGCTCAAATGATACCATTCAATTTTCGTGCCTTAAGCTCCTTGGTGTTATGGCAAAAGAAACTGGAATTTTGTGCTCCAATTCATTGAATCCATTTTGGGGTGAAAAATCATAAATCTGTTTGGTATTTTGGTATAGTCCCCTGTTAATGTCATCACCATTGGACTTCCCTTTTTATCTCCTTGCTAGTAGGATCATTCTGGTGGTTTTATTGCCATGTACTTATGAAGAATATTAGCAGAAAACAGGTTTTTTTCTGAAGTTATTTATCAGTTTTAGAACTGCTTACATCTAGAGAGGCAAGGGAGCTCTCTAATAAGACTATTTCTCAAAGCCTAATTTTAATTAATGTAGGCTGTTTAATGAACAAACGTTTTTGAGAAAGCTAAACTATGAGGGACTGTACAAGGCCTCTGTTGTCCATCTGCTTCTCAGCAGCCTTATTTAGTAAGGTGTCAGAGTGATGGTGGAAGTCAGTGAGCATGCAGATCAGTGCGCAGAGCATACAGTCGTCCAGGAATAACTCCTGCATCCTTTGAGTAGTCATTTACTCACTATGCTGCTGAATTATGGGCTGATCAGCCACCACATCTTTCTGAAAATGGAGTAGACATAAATCACAGAATTGGGGCAGATGTAAGCCAGGTTAAGTCCACTCAAAAATTTTGTCAATAGAATTGAAGTGGTGTTTCTGTCCCCGATGGCTTATACAAAGGAATGAAAAGGGTTGATCTAAGTCATTGGCTTTCAGAGCTGTTTTTCCATTCTCTGCAGTTGGATGATTCTTAATAATTTTAAAATTGTTAATGATGTTGACTGACACCACAGTGCCTTTATGATGCCAGAGTATGTTAAAATGATGCACGCACTGTGGTCAGCTTCTGACCTGGTTTGCACTGCCATCAGTTGTGTAGACTTGGTGCTGCTTCTGAACAGATGTCTCTCAACTTAATTTCTTATTGCTCCAAGAAATCGAGAGTAGCCAGATAATGCAGCAACCTGTGGGACCAGAGTAATTTTAGTCACATTTGCATTTAGAGAGGCAGAATGTAGTAACTGAAGTGACCTTGGGCAAGTTAAGCAGTCATTTGTTAGAGATCTTGTGTTTCTGGTGCATGTTGGTGGTGAGCAATAAAACACTACCTGCCCTGAGTGTGGCAAGCCTCCTATGATGAGGAAGGACTTTGTTGTTCTTCTCTCTCTTTCCCTGTGCTCATTGAGTTCTGATGTAATTTTTCTCTTAACTGCAGGTCACTTCATGGGCAACAACACAGTGATTGATGTTTTGAGGAGACAAGGGTACGAGGTAGAACACACTCCAGCTGGACAAGCCATCAACAAGTAATGCATGCTTTTATCTAGCGAGCAGCCATTGGGAGAGTGGGTAAACAATCGTGAAGAGGTAGTGGCAGCTGGAACTATCCCTAACAGTGAGCTGGGCTCTGTCTCTCCTCCCCAGAAGTTTACTTTTCTCTTCCACGAGGCAGTTTGGAAATAGGATTTTATTTGTTTTGGGTTTGGTTTTTTGGTGTTTTGTTTGTAAGATTTTTTTTTTGGTTGGTTGGTTGTGTTGGGTTTTTTTTTGTTTGTTTTGTTATGTTGGGGTTTATTTATAAAATAAAAATATTTTTCCCCTGTTAGTTTTTAACTCTTAAAACAACAACTGTAGAGTTAGCATATGTGGATGCTAACTTACACCATATAGGGTTCAAACCTCCTCCTTCATTCTTTTTAACTGTCCGACTGCCCTGCCTTTTAACTCTTTCATTCTTTTACACTGCTATTTTTAATTCTTTCTAATTTCTCTGAGCCTGGAATCTGACTGACTAGAGTCCACCCAGCCTCTTTGCAAGCTGTCCCCATGACTGATTGCTCTCATGTCCCCTGCTCTCTTCTGCATTTTTAAGCCAAGATACTTGCTGCTGTGGTTCATCTTGAAGCTGTCCTTTGGGGATACACCCTTACTTTTTCTCTCTCACTGGGTGCCTTTACTCATCTACATGGTTTCAGTAAGTACAGAATGCCAAATAATCTCCTCCATGCTCTGCTGAGAATTACATGTGCTCTTGATTTACCGCTTCCTGGACTTTTTGCCGCCATCCTAGGGTCTGCAGTCCTTGTCTCCCCCTTCTCCAGACTCTTGGAAACACATGCTCTTGTGTCTCTTGGATATCCCCACTCTTTCTTATATTCACTGCTAAAAGACCACAATGAAAAAAAGGTTTTATCCCAGATATGGTACTTTTTCCCTTTTATCCTCTTTTCCAGGCATCAGGCAGGTCCCTCACTGCTTACATCTCCCTCCCTTCTCCCCCACATTTCTGAGATGGGCCTTTCAGGTAGGATGATCACCCCTTGTGCAGAGTTCTTATTTTGTGGTACAAAGTAATAACAGATGTTTTTCTTATACTCTGATTGAGTCATACTCACCTTTGTCTTTTCAACACGTTTGCTGCTTTTTTCAGGCCATGAGATTCAAACTGTGGCAGCTCATGTTTTCCGAGGATTCTTGACATGGACATGTATCATTAACTTTATGTGCACTGAAACAAACTGAGCCAAGACTCATCCTCAGGAGTACAGGAATGCAGCCCCCAACTCTGTTGCCACCAATGGGCAGATAGTTTGGCATGGAGAAACTCCCTGTGTTTAAGTGCAAGACTTAATGATCCTTAACACTTAAGTCACATTAGACAATCCAGTGTAATAGTGTTTATATGATAATCAAAAAGCTGCCTGCACTAAAATTTTTGTGGTGGTGTTTTTTATGCCCCAGAACATTCCTAAAAACAGCCATAGCAGCTTCTTAAAGCTTAAAGAAAGATAGCTTAAGATGTACTTGAGAATAAAGAAAACCCAACACTGCTCTGTAAAGGTATAACTGTAAGGAAATCGGGGGCAGACAACTGTGGAAAAGAGAGCTAGATCTCACCCATCGGAGAGATAGGTGTCAATGATACTCAGGGTAGTCTAGCACCCAGTTTTCTGACCACATCATGGGTGTTCAGTGTTCAGCCAGTGACTCTTTTGCCTTGAAAACTCTCAGTTTGACACTGGTTACATCTCAAACATTTCATTAGGGCTACTGGACAGAACATCTTTCCTGGAGTCTTTTAAAGCTGAGTGAAAAAGCTATAGAAGGTGGCACTTTAGTGTTTTCTTTGAGAAAAGGTGTTTCCATTTCTGGATGACTTAAAAAGAGATTTAAAAATATGAAACAACTTTCAAGAAAAAATTGAGTTCTAAAGGAGAAGAGCATTCGGAGTGAGGGAAAACCTGTAGAGGAAGAGTATGTTAGAGTCTTGGGGGTTGGATGATGGGTTTCACTTGATTTCTATCCTGGGCTTGTTCTAGGAACAAATACCAGGCCAGTCAGTGTCAATAAAACGATATCCAGCTACTGTCCTAGATAGCAGTGCTGCACTCAGTCCAGTCAGTATCTATCGACTATTTCACAGGACAAAATTCAGAGAGGAAAGTACTGGAAGTGGTTGAACTGAGAGCATTCAAGTGGCTGTTCTACTGTCAGATACAGTAGGGGATCTTAGCTGAGCAGTCCTAAAACAAGAGGATGAGGAATTCTGCAGTTGTTTCCCTTTCCTGAAACATGACACTGTGCAATAGCAGCACAGTCAGCTGCTTCATGTGCTCTGGCTAAACCCAAAGATCCTTGTGAGGTATCTTGCGCATCTGTGAATGCAAAAAGATGAGGGATCATTATGCATATTTTTCTGTAACGGGAAAACTGCTGGGTGCAGTCACACAATTTCACCTGCAGGCTGCCTGAGGTGTCCTGCCCATCTGCAGGGGAAGGGGATGCATGCTAGTAGTGGCGTGTGGAGTTTGTGGGCTTCTTCTTTGTGGTGTCACCAAAGCAAGGAAGGCAAAAGAGGTGCTCCAACCATGCAGTAGTGCAAAGGACAGTTTATAAATAGTGCCACAAGTTCAATCAAGCTCCTACTGTCTTATTTTGGGCTCTAACTGTTGTTCCTGATTTTAGAATGCATATATATATTGTAAAATATTCATCACATAATCACGATTGTAATTAAGGTGCTTCCTGACTCCTCCCTTAGCTGCTGTGCTGGAAGAGGGAATTGGCCTTGGGGACAAAGGACGTGCTTTTACATCTGTGCTTCTTTCCCTGACAGTCCCTGGAAAAATTGCCCGCAGGAAATGTTTCAAAAGAGGTTATTCGTACATGTGTCTGTTACTAATAGTGTTCTGAAGATGTAGGAGTCAGAATAAAGGACTGGCCATGCAGCTTGGAGATAATCTTGGCTGCGCCTTTGGCAGTGTTGAGGTTAGGCATAATATGGCCATGGGTTTGGTAGGGGAGGCTGCAGGCAGCAAGGCAGTCTTATCTACAGAGGGGGGCTGGTGCCCATTCTGTGACTGTCACAATTAAGGAACAGGCACAGTGAAGAGACATTGGGGAAAAGGGAAACATCAGCAGAGGACCTTCAGAAAAAACAGATCAGGTCACTCTGTAAGGCAGTTAAAGAGTGGGTGATGTGAAGATGTTGTGCAGGAGAACCGAAGGGTTCAGAGACAGTAGTGAGAGTGAGAACCACAAAGATTTTGAAAGAGATCAATAGCCCAAGACCCATTCTGTGCCAGTCTCTTTCACATAAAGTGTACCGTATGATCAGCCTGTGATTTTCCTTGCAGGAAATAAGATAAAATTCTCTTCATTTTCCATCTGCTCTCTCCCTCATATTCCAATCTACATTCATTTCTTCTTCTTCAGGACGGACCCTCTTTATTCTCCATCAAAGAGGTATGCCCACAGTGATGGGCTAGCTTGAAAACTGCAGCCTCACTGAACCATGTCTCTTTCTGGACCTCCTTCTTTCCATGCCATTGCAAGGGAGGAAGGAAATACGCTGTGGTTTATGGAAGATTTCACTGATAGAAATGAGGTTTCTGCAGTTTTCTGTGGTCCTGTTACCTTTCTGAATTTCAGTCCAAGCCAGTCTCCAATTTTGTCTTGTTACAGAAGGCTCCTGCATCTCTTCTCTTCAGGAAGTAGACATAAAGATCAGTCAGATATTTGTACTGTGCTCTCTGTATCCACAGAGTGGATTAAATTTGTCCAAGGTGCTCATGAACAAGTAAAGAGGGAGAATCACTTTGTTCCAAGCAATGAGGAGAAGTGTAGGCCAGCAAAGCCATGAGTGGATAGGAGACTGCAGCCTGCCTGCCTGGAATATAGATGAGGAGCTGTTGCTTGCTCCAAGTATAATGGAACAGAGTTTGAGTAATCAGGGTGGAGCAGATTGATTGTTTTTTCAATATATCACCTTTGAACAAAGCTGGGTAAGAATACCCCCTAGAGCTTTTTCTGGGGCTCGACAGTGGTCCTTTGGGCTTTCAAGAATTGCCTTGTGAGAGAGTTTGTGCATGCACATAGGCTTACAACAGTCTTGCTGGAGCTGCTTTGAAATCTGAATAATGCTGCCAGTCTAATACAGGATCTGTGCAGCTAGAAACCCAAAGGCCTGACTTCTACTCCTTATGACTTGCTATGTGTGCAAAGCTCACTTCTGTACTGTGAGCACAGAGAGAGCTGCAATCGCTCAGCCTCCTCCCCTCCATGTGGACCTCCATACTTGTCTGATACACTCCTTTGAAACCACCATTTCATGCTTCTTGATGTGCTTATCTGAGTGGCAGAACAGCGTTATCTCCTTTTGCAGATCAGCATGGAGACAGTAAACACTTAGACTAGAAGTCGATGCCACAATAGTGAGTTGACCTCTGGTCTTTTATGTATCAGACATGTCTCCTCACTCAGTGTTTTATAAAGGCTATGCATTTCCTGCTCTGTACCATCTGGCTTCATAAAAGAAAAGATGAGACAGTGGTGAACTTGGCACTGCCACGGCTAATCTGCTGCAGACTAGGTGGTCCAAAGGGTTGCTTAATGAAGGCATTCCCTTCAAAGACCACAACTAGAAGATGCATTTTTGCAGTCATCAGCTAGTCTGTGGACTAGCTCATTACTTATGTTTTCCACTAGTGAGAGCTGTTGATCTAGGACTGGCTCCTTCAGCGTGTGTGCCTTAGTTGTCCTGTCCCTGAACCTTTTCCCTGCCTCCCAAGTTAGTTGGCTCTGGTCTCTGAAAGGAATAATCTGGTCTGTATTCTGCAGTACATCAGACTAGAGGAGTGTAGTTTGACCTTCTCTGACTTTAAGGGCGACTGCTTTTTTGGCTCTTTCTAGATATGCAAGGTTATTCTCAAGAGTTATTCCAGCCTGGGCCAGATTGCATTCTTTCTTGAGTTCCAAATTACTTCTTTTCCAAAGCTTTTTTCATTAAAGAGAACTATTTTGATTAGAAAATTGACTCAAAGAAGAGTGGGCAGGAATACAAGGCAGAGAAATAAACATCCAGCCAATGTCAGGGAGAAACACTTGCTTTATATGTGCCTTGATGGTATCTGTACCAGGATTCTGCCTCAAAAGCCCTTTCAAATACTGTCTGTGTTCCCTCCTTCTTCCAGCAGAAAACCCACCAAAACCTTGTTAGCCTTTTCATCATCATCGCTGGCACATGGTCCCTACGTTGTGTCCCAGGAGCTCCCACTGCCACTGCATCCCCAGGAGGAGGAGGAGGAAGAAGAGCTTCTGCCTCACCTGCTGCTCCCTGACAATATTGATGTGCTGGAGAAGGTAGACAGAAAGTACAAAAAGAAGAAGAAGAAGCAGCAGAAGAAGCAAAGACTGAGACAGTTTAACGACCTCTGGGTTCGCCTTGAGGAAAGGTAGCTGATGGCTGGGGAGGGAAGAGGGTTTGCCATGCAAACTGGACTTTAACTTAGACTGCTTAATCCACTATGTCAAGCTTATGAAGTGCTAGCTATATGCTGTGGACAGGATCTGACATTCTGCCTCACTGTGGTTCTTGCTGAAATATTTACTCAAGGCTGTTTGTGCTTTTAGTAACAAAATAGTTTCTTCTGCATTAGGTTAGGTTTCTGGAAAATTAAGCATAAGGCAAGTGGAAGCCTTGTCTACACCATTTTGCATTTGGTCTTGAGGGGTTGTGAGCATATGGTGGTCCTCTTTATCACAGAAGACTGTGTTCAGTGGTAGATGGTACATACCAAAGCCTTGGACCTTTATCCAAGAGCTGCTGCTTGTGTAGAAAATGTCGTATCTGGCATATGTGCTCATTGCATTTGACAGTATTTATGCAGTATTTCCAGTCTCTCTGTTCTTCCAGTCTTAAAAATTATGTGAGCCCCATGGCATTTCAAAAGATCTGGAAAGGGGGGTGACAACCTAATGGATGATGGAGTTAGTATAAAAATGGCATGTATTGTGAGGCAAAGGTTCACACAAATCCCCTTGTTATAATCCAGAAGAGTTTACTCACCTGCAAGAACTACAGCAGCCTGCAAAAAAAGCCACCTTGTTCCTTAGTAGCTATAATAGCTATAGGCCTGTGGCCGAAGGTGTACCTTAATGATGACTTCCTGTCAGATAACACACAGGCCTGAGTCTGCTCTCTCCTGTACTGTGTCCCTCTGTTTGTGTCTCTGTCATACTCAGGCTGAAAGCATTTTATTTTTGTGGTACTTTGAACGACCAGACTGGTTGGGATGGTGAAGAAGAGCCTGCAGTTTTTGAAATTAAGCCTCTACATTCTTTTTTTTTTTTTTCCCTCTGAAGAATATTTCTTCCTGCTACCCAAGATACTAAGCATATCTGAGTTCTCCTGTGCCGCTCTTGTGATGTCGCTGGGTCCCAGCTGTACTACTGGTTTGAGTAATACATTGCCCAGGCTGGCTCCAAGCAGGTGCAGCAGCTGTTGTTCTGTTCCACGCATTCAGCCATTGTCAGACTTTTTAGACCAAACTCACCTTCTTCTTTAATAGAGTAGTTTTGTGCCCTGTCTCTGCTCCTCCTTCCAACCTGAGTGTGAGTAGTTTGGAGAGAAAGGGAAAAAAATGCATATGGTGGTTTGCATGCCCACAGGCGGACCTACACGCAGTTCAAGTTTCACCAGTACAACAAATGCAAATATTGATCAGATTTGGTTTTGTCTTTTAGTGTATCATTTACTTTACAGTTCACAAAAGGTGTTTGTGAACCTTTTTTTGGGGTGTCAGTTAACAGTCTGTCAAGTTGAAATGCTAAGGGATGATCTGGAGTCTTTATGATCCCAAGCTCTCATCCTGCCTGCACTCTGGCACATGTAGTTTTTCACACACAGCTGCTCTCATGAAGCTCAGGGAAGTCAGTGAGCATCCTGATGTGAGATATGCATGCACTTGCAGCACCAGTGCCTTCAGAAGAAAAGCTAAGTTGGGAGGATGTGCTACTGTGGCAAAGCAGGAGGTACATTAGGGCTACATACTGGATGGCAGCTACTGCAAGGCAATAGTAAGGTAAAAGCAAAGCTAATGATGACATCTTGGGAAATTACTGCATAAATATGGGAGCACCAAATGCTTCCTTTACTCTTCTTCTTTCGTGAGAAGTGGCTGCCATCCACGCACCCCCCACCCATGTCTGTAAAGGGGGTGGATCACGACCCTCCGCTCCCTGACACGCCGCTGCGGGCTGCCTGCTCAGCCGCGGGCCGAGCTGACAGCCCCACCTCGTGGCAGAGCCGCGACGTGTCCCCACGGAAACACGGCGTAAGCTCACACGTTGTGCAGGGCTCGTCTCACCGGCAGTCTCAGCCCCCGCGCTGCGCATCCCCCCGGCTGCCCAGGCACAGGTAAACCTACCAGGTTTCTTATGCGTGGACCATTCTGTGAGCCCGGCAATGTGAAAAGCACAGCGCAAATGATTTCATACAGTCTTGCAGTGGGCTTGGCAGCATTGCTTTGGTTGCATGCATCCTGTATGTATCAGCTGTCAGCTGTATTTCTTTGATGTGCTGCCAGCTGGCTTCTTTTCAGTTATTGTTCAAACCTTCTGTGGTGCCTTTGGATATGGAAGGGTGTTTTTATAAAAGATACTAATTGCCTTCAATGGCCCAAAGCATTTTTGCTTAACGCAAATAATCAAAATAAAGCAAGCATAGAGAGTGGGTGGAGGAGAAATTATTCTGCTTTTGTATTTGGCAGGTAGATTTGCTTTTAATTTTGGTCAAATTTGTCTTCTGGCTCACACAGCACCATGAATGCTGGAGTATATGTCAGCTTTATAGCTGTGGGGTCAAGCATGGCTTTCAATGCTTTGCCAAAGACAGCAACACCTTTGTGGTATCTGACCTTTTGACTCTTGACCTGAGATGGTGTGGGAGCTTCCCCAGTTCAAGAAAGTTGGTGTTAGCAGCCTGGAGCACACAAATTTCTCTCCTCCATCATGTGTTGCCATAATGGGAGTTCAGCATCATCTAGGGTCTGAGTCAGTTCTTGTTCATCACCACCTCAGAGTTCTCAGCACTGGGAGATACTCGGATGTGATCTTTTTCCAGTGATTCTAGAATGCATTTCTGGAAACAGCTGTTTCTATCCTTAAAGCATGTCACGCAACCCCCTTGTAATTCTTGACCTGTGGAAGGGAACATGCAGTATAGGAACTAGTCAGGTTCATGCTAAGATGCACATACTGAAGCATGGCTGGAGAAGATGCATTGATTCAGCTGAAAGCAGATGCATCACTGCTGCTGTGCTAAGCAAGCATCACTGCAGCAACACTCCTTTTCAACAAAGGTTTTTTTGTTCTTACTTATTTTCTGCTTAGCTGTAAGGCACTAGGAATACAGTCATCTTACCCACCTGACCGCCTATGTGGGAGCAGTGGGGAGGCTGGCTGGGTGAACCTGAGTGCAGCCTCCTAAATCTCTTCCCCTGTTCCCCCTCAAGACTGCTTCACAGTTCAGCTGGGCACCCTAATCCACGTGGGCTGAAGTGGGAGCTGCCCACATGTGTAAGGAAGGGATGAGGCAGCACTCTGCCATTAGGAGGCATAGTCCTAGGATGAGAGACCATTCCTAGGAGCCCAGAAAACTGACAGTGGGGCACAGAGGCTGAGCACCTCCTGCTCTGCTGGCACTGGGCAGTTGTGGGCTGGGTTTGGACTGACATTCTTGTCTTGCCTTGCAGTGCCGCTGACCCTCCTCCCCGGATCCGCATCATTAATGGCTACATCACAGTTGAACCCCAGCCCCGGGGCCATGGTCGGTCCAGTCATGCTCGTGCGGACACTGGCAGCACTCACCAGCTCTCCTGTTCTCTCTTCCTTACGCTACTGACTTTGAGTTTGCAAATGATAAGGCTTCCTTGAAACATAGGGGGAGTCAAGCAGTGAAAAAGAAACTTACGTGAAAAAAAAACCCAAACAAAAATAGAAGACTCTGAGTGGGACACCTGTTCTTTGGGTGTTCTTAAACTGTCTCCTTTTCCTGAGTCTGGATCATTAACACTATTAACTGGTTTGACCTGCCCAATACAGGAGAAGAAATTTTAGTGAAAGTGTTATTTATCCTTCTCTTGCAGAAGAATGATTCCATGTTATCCCATAATGCTTTGGGGAGATTATAATGTTGCTATAACATAGCTGTTGTTTAGCTGTGTGAGCCCAACTAAATTACATTTTTTTCACCTCAGTGCCTTGTAAAACAATTTACACACCACTAACTTGTTTATTAGAACAGAATATTTTGGTCATATGAATGCAGCTGGGAAAGAGAGGTTGGTATTTTATGTCTCTACTAATAATGCTTTTAATTCTTGCTTGTTAGAGCTCCAGATTATTACATATAAAGGTTCATGACAACACCTCTACAACAGAATAAAACAGTAAAGACTTGTGAACAGAATGTTTCTGCTGTCTGTTTGGTGCTGTTGTAAGATAGGTACACCTGAACCTCCAGTAGCCAGACAAGTCTCATAAACACAAACTAATGTACATTTAAGAAAAACAAATAGACTGGGGAACTTCACAGTCATAATATTGAACACTTTCCAAATAAGTTCTTAAGAGGTGGTTTGGGAAGCCCAGATGCAAGTTTTCACTCTCTTTCTAATATATTGTTATTTTATAGCTGGATTCAGTTTGGGGGAGAAAGGGCTTTCTTTTCCTTAGTTACAAAGATGCACCGCAGGCCTGACAAACTGAGCGCATATATGTGTATTTACCAGTGCATCTGAGAGGGCCACCAAACACACTAGCATCAGAGTGTGTTCTGCCACTTTCTAGCCTATGTATTGTATTGTTTCTCCCCTGCTTCCCTCTTGTGTAAAATAGCTGCAGCGTAAAGTAGCCCCAGGCTGACTTTTCTCTGTGTTCCCTCTTCCGTGGTTGGTCCTGAGCTTTGCCTCTGTGAGAGTAGCTGAGTTGAGTGGAACAGCCACCGAAGTTTTTATTAGGTTGGCATGAGGGAAGAGTAATTATAAACCACTCACAGATACCTGAAGAAGCACTATGGATAATTCAGTTCTGGCAGTGTAACTAATTTTGCAGCCTCTTTCCAAGTGCCTGACTGTGTCAGGGAAATAGAGATGTCCTGAAACGAATGGATTGTGTGCCTACAGAGGCTGCATCCTGGGAGGCTTTCTGCAAAGTAATTGAATTCTTTCAAGGTATTTTTGAGGGTCTCAGGGTCTTGGTTTGACACCTGTGAACTAAACCACTGGTTCCAAACCTTCACTTCCAGACCAGTCATTGGTGACTAGCCATGGGACACCAAAGTCTTGAAACTGTGACTGATATGGAGAGCAGCTGCACATGCTACTTACCTGTTTACAGTGACCACTGGGAAGTGCTAGATTTGAGTCCAGTTTTTAATCCCTAGTTCCAGAACAAGGAAGGTTTGCCAGAATTGGAACAGCTAGAGGATCCATCCTAATGCTCAAGGTCTGCTCAGGTACCACCCTTCTCTGGGCCACAAAGCATCAGGAAAACAAGCATTCCCATCTAGTACCTGGAAGACTTCATTGTCCTTCTATGTGTCCCTCCTAAGCAGCTATGGTAGCTTTGCTGCCTCGCACTGAGATTCAGTCAGGCTTATGATGAGTAAGGGAGTTGATTCAGAAGTCACTGTGAAGGTGCAGATACTTCTTTCTTCAGTGCAAGGGCTGAAATCGTGTATTGTCTCCTGTGCTAGGCGCCTGCACATCCTTGAAGTGCTGTAACAAAGCATTCTTTGTTATATCTGAACATCCTGTTCTCCTTTTTCCTTTCCTTTGTACTTCCTAATTAGTCTGTGCACTTTGTTAATACCCTCCTTGCTTAAATTGTTTTCATAAATCATGTCTCCAATGTTCTCTGTGAACAGATCTGTTTTGAAGCGATTGGGACTCTTGCCATCGGTTCCTTTTGGTCAAGATTTCTGTTTCTCTTTTGGGAGGCCTGATATTTGTGAAGTTATTAGCTGAAATTAAAAACCTACTCATTTCAAAATATACTGGTTTGATAATATAGTTCCACACACCCTCCGAATTAAATTGTGATGTTGGAGAATACAGGTTATAACCATCACTGATGTTCAGCAGTGTATTGTGAATTCTTGTGAATATTCATTGCTTGACTGACCAGATTAACGGACTACTGTGTTATGGTATATATGCTTTTTAATTATTATATATACATAGGTAGGGAAAAAAAGCCTTTTCACTGGGAGAGGGGCTTCCTCATGAATTCCTGCTTTCTGAGATAGTCAGCACTTGCACTTTATTTCTGTTTCCTGGTGAAATGGACCAGGTGTTAGACACCATTTTGAGCTTTGTTGACCTTCCAAAAGCTACCTCCTGCAATTTCACAGCTTTTCCTTTCTGTTGCTGGTCTCTTTAACGCATTGAAACTTTATTTTATGACATGATATTTGGTTAGCAACAGCGACTTCCTGCGAAGGATTGCAGGAGGCATGACTTCACTCAGTGTGCTTTCATACACAGCAATGTGTTGTTATCTATCACAGTTTTTCTGTGAACTGTGAAGGCTCCATAGAAAGCTGATGAGCCAGTGCTGGTTTACTTTCAAACCCGTTCAGATTAGGACATGAAAAATAAAATTACTGAGAGAAAAAAAAAGAAAAGTCTTGTTCTTCTGATAGAGTCTAAAAATGTCCACATCCCTCCTAAGCGATAATTATGACAATATGAGAGGGGATGCATAAACTGTGATGATTAGCTCACTCCAACCTCTGACATGTCTTAAGGACCTTGCACAGTTTTGCTATTTTAAAGGTGCAGTAATATGAAGGAACACAGATTAATGAAAAAAAAAAACCAAACCAACCCTTGCTTTGTGATTCATATTCTTTCTTTTCACTTTGAAACTTTGGAAAGAGAGTTTGGGTGTGGGTATTTTATCTGTTTTTAACCATTCATATAGCAACATCATACTTCTAAGAGATTAGAGGGAAAAAGTCCAGGAGTTACACAAGGCAAGTAAATAAAAAGAAATTAAGAAATCTAAGCACTTTGTTTCTCTTTTTTCTCTGCACTTCTTCTGTTCCCTCTGCAACAAGGCTTCAGAGGAAAATACAGAGCTCTTAAAGTGGGGAAAAAAGAGCCAGGCACAGAAAAAGCAGAGCCCGCTCTTGAAACACAGGGTAGTTTTGTGGCTGGTCCGTTCTCTTCCCAGTAGAGGAAGTAGGACCAGTCAGGGTCCTTTTTAATCAGCAGTTAAAAACACTGTGACACAGTCAGTATGTAGAAGTCAGGCTGAAATATTTTACATGGATAACCAAGGAATGTGCCTTAGAAGATGTGTTTTGCAAATCGCTTGCTATCTAGAAATGGGGACAAAACATGTCATTTACTCTTTATCACAAAAAAAATAAAATCATGAAAATTAATTGGGGGTGGAAGTTATCTTCTTATGTCCATGGTGAAACTTATTACTATTTTCTGCCCTTCTACTCTGCTTCATCCAGACTGCTATCCTGTAAGCACCAATGAATGCACATGAGGTTTATTCAGGTCAGATCTCAGGATGAAATGAATTTACTTTTCAAGATCACAGTCCTATCATGGTGCAGGTTTGTCCTTCTCAAGAAGATTGTATGTATCAGTAAAGGCTGGGAAAAATCTCTGTCACAAGATATTAACACTCCTGCCTGCAAGCAGGACACAGCCAGGCTGAGTGAGTTGAACAGAGTAAAATGAGAAGCACAGTGTTGCAGAGGATTTCCTGTGCTTCAGGATAGTAACAGCCATCCAGCATTTATAGTCTGAAGACTGCTTTGAAGGTACCTATGGTATAGGCAGAGAATTGAGGCTCCTACATTTGGTTTCCTGAATCTTTCCGAGGTGTGTCCTTTTCGTTATCAGTATATCCAGAATGTTCAGCTGTACTTTATCCAAGATCTAGGTTTCACAGTGCTCAAGGAACCTGTTGTTTCCTGTTGGTGTCCAGGGAACTGGGCATCAAACAGTGCAGAAAACCTCCACCCTGTAAACTCTATTTGACCATGGCTAAATTACCTCTGACTATACAGCTTGTATCTCAAGTCACTTAATCCTTCAGGTAACAAAACTCACGGAGAGTTTATTCCCTCCTACACCACAAAAAGTGAAAGCTTTGGATTTTAAAGTGTCACTTGTATGTGTCTTTATATAATTTGTCTGAGGATGCATAACTAATTGAATAGCCGGTATGACAAATACTTTGCTGTCACAGCCCTCTCACTGATGCTTGTGACAAATGATTACAGGTCTTTTATGCATTATCTCTTTTATTTTGTTTATTTTAACACCCTCCCATCAAGTCACCAGAAATTTATACAGCTGAAGACAAGAAACAAAGAAACAGTGTTTTGGTGTTTTTTCCTGACAGATGTTACTATCTGTGCTTTGTCTCAGTTCTCCCTACTCCTCCGCACCCCCACCTTGGCTCCAAATTAGTTTGTGCAGTTTTAGGCAGTACCTAAAGGGTGAATGTCTTCTCAGTATGGCACAGCGGGCCAGGTTGAGGCTGGTCTGACTAGCTGCTGGCAGAACCAGCGTCCTTGAGGACTGGGAGCTGGTGCTCCCTTTGTGGAATTGCACCAGATAGTAGAGACATACAGAGACAAAGCAGCCTGACCCTGTGATTAACAGAGAAACAAAGCTGCACTGAGCACTTTAGATTTAAAAAAAACATAGAGTGTTCATTTTCTTCTTCCCCCTTTTAGAAGCCAATCTCCCATTTTTTTTAAGCCCCTTTTATTAATTTAGTGACTGTTCATTATAATCTTACAAACATTTGAATAGAGTTCAGTGGAAGGAGGTGGCCCCTTCTAAAGAAATGGTGGCAATGAGATATCTTGATTGTTTTCAAATTAGCAGTGGAAGAAAATAAGCCCCTGTCTTTTCAAGTCATGTTGAAATTAGATGTGCTGCTGCACAGAATCACAACTTTTGTTATAGTGATTATCCATCTTTTGCAAACATCCCAGGAAATTCATTTTGTATGTCTAATTTGAACATAGGGGAACGTTATTGTAAGCATGAAGTTGTTGACCTGCCCCAGGGTTTGCTACTGGGCAAGGAAGTTTTCTGAGACCTTCCAATGATGGGTGCCTGGCCTCAGTTCCATGTGGAAGGCACATGAAGTTTTGTGCTGGACTTTCATTGCATACTGGATAATTATTTGCCAATGTAGCTTCAAGGACATAAATTTACACCTAAGAGGAACAAACGGACAATTGGCGCAAAAATTCTAGAAGCAACAAAATCTTGGATATCAGGCTTCTACCCTGTCATGAAAGATAAAAAGATGTGTAATGGAAGTACAGCAGCTCTACATCTGTACTTAGCAGGCCACATAAACCAGCCACCTGTATGGGGGCTTTAAAGTTTACAAGCACTTAGCTACTGTGCAAACACCCCACCCATTCAGAACAACTTAGGCATTTCCATTACTAACTAGACAATCCATATCCAGGCTCCTGTGAGATATGCATGTACACAGGCTGTCCCCCACATTACACTTACACTGGAAAGTTAGCTTCCTATAAATGCCATGCATCACTCTTTCTTTTCTGCAGTGTTGTGTGTGTCCTCTGTATCTTACATTGCTAACCAGTAAATTTGTACTACCAAAGGCTTTAGAATATAATCATTAAATCAGTGCTTTGTGAAGGAACTTATTCTCTAGAAGATGACTTAGGACCAGTGTCACTCTGATGAAGTTTCTTCATATTCACAATGATACTAGAAAATATAAAGTATTTACCACCAGAAATCACCAAATGTGGCCTCAGATCCATTCCTATTTTGCTGAAGGGTCTAGCAGAAAGGAGATCCTCTTCAGTCTTGCTCCCACTTTTTCAAGCTTGATGTCTGAACTGCTTGGATGTGTTGAGTTGAAACAGAATTAAATTCCTCTACTCAGCTAAATTCACAGCACTGTTTATTCATTGATTATTATGGGTGCAATTGTCCATTATCTGCTCGTGAGGCAAAGCCATAATGCTGGAGTTGTTCTACAGGTAAGACTCAGATTTGAGGAAAATCAGTTGTTTTGAGAATTCTGAAAATGTCACTTGTGGTTAGACCAAGAACTGGATATCTAGGAAGGAAATAAATAAAGGCAAATAAAACAGTTTACAGAAGAGCTGACAACATCTGTCCCAACAGATCAGCACCTAGACAGCAGGAACTGAAACCAATAATCCAGGAAACATTCAGGCGTACACAATAATTTGCCCATGAAGCCAGGTGTCAGTGATGGACTACAGTACAGCGATTCGTTTACAGCCTACAAAAGGACAAAAATACCCCTTCCAAAATTTCAGTGGTGGATGATATTAGGCTGAATATTCTTCAAATACCCAGTTCTTTACTGAATTCAGTAAAGTCTGAGTGACTTCCTCTAGTAATGTATTCCAGATCTGACTTGGAATTTCCTTGGAATTTCCTGAATTTCGTTAAAAATCATACCTGTTTTGAAATTTTTTCATGTTTTCAATTTGGGAACTACAATTCTTGATGCGCTGGTTCTGATTTTTAAATTCAGAGTAAGTGTGCTAGAAATGGAGGTATTTAATGCCAGTCTTTTTGTTATTTAGAAAAACATGTGTTAGAGGTCTCTGTGGCATCTCTGCCTTGTTTTACGTATCCTGCCAGACCTCTCTGGGATCTGTTACTTCATGAGATGAAATGCATGGACACACGTTATGCAGTATTATAAGTGGCCACCACCTCTAGCAGCTCCAGATCCTTCGTGTTCCTCCTCCTTGGCAGCTGGACCCTGGTCCAGTGACCCAGAGGCCTCTGTGTCAGACAGGTGGACGTGGCTGCTGCTATCTCATTCACAGTTTCAACCAGTAGCAAAGCTGAGCATGTATGCTAAAGACAGACAGGTTGGCATACAGAAGCACGTACATACATGGACAAAGGACACTCACGTGTCAGTTACACACACTGCCACAGATGAGGTACTGCCTTTAACAGCACCCACCTTCTTGTCTCTTTTACCAGTTGATGGAGTCATCAGGTAGGAAGCCGG
>NW_009936877.1:80096-96274 GCF_000696875.1 Nestor notabilis
CAGCAGGAAGGACACAGACACCAACAAAAGAGTAGGCTTATTTTACTGTCTATGCCAAAGTAATTGCTGCAAGGATTTGGAGAACCTGTCCCAGTAGCTGGGAAGTCCTATGCAGTGCATCCACCCGTAGGTGAGGTCTCCAAAGTCTCTGCAAGAGGGTCCAGATTTTATATAGTCGAATAAACATTGGCAAAACTTGAGGTGTGGAAACATCTGGTGTCACTCTCCCTGTTGGATTCTCCCCAAAGCTCCTGGCTTAAGGAGGAGCCCAGGGGAGTATCTCCATCTATTTTAGCTTTGATCACTCACATATTTCTCGAAAAGGGAGTGTGTCTGTCTATTTTCTGAACAAGACCAGACGCCTGATTTTTTGGCCTAAATAAAGAAGGATTGTTCTGCTGGTTACTATTACACAATAAGCATTACAACAAAGCTTTTATAGATTGGCATAAAAAAATACATATATATTCATACTAAAACAGATGGGTAATACCTTGCATATGCGATTAATACCATGCATATTAGATATATACATTGTTGGGTTGTGGGGTTCATCTAGAGGTCAACTTTGGTTCAGGGCCTGTTGTTCAGGCCTCAGTACTTCAAGGACTCACATAAAACATAAGCAAATAACAGCTTACTCTTCAACTGGCGAAGATAGAAATTCATTATTGAAATCATGTGCAGTCCCTCTTTCCCCCTATTCTCCATACTTCCTCCTAATCCATAAGCACACACAGAGTTGCAGCTTGTACTGGCATAATCCACCGCATTGTCCATCCACCCCACACAGATCCTGAAACCCTTCTACACAATTCACAGGTCTCCTACTCACCATCTTGGCCAGCTAACAGACCCAGAACTCAGATACTCATCTTACAGGTACCCCACACTCACGGGTCCACTCAGTTACCAGCACAGACCCTTTGTCTACTTGGTACCTCTGCCCAGACTGAGCACCTCCTACTCACTGGCTGGTCCAGCTTGAGGTTTGCCAGTGAAGTACACCCACCCCTGCACACGACAGGTTTGCAGAAGATAGAGACCCTCTTCTGCCCTACAGCAACTGGTGCCAGGCACACACACCTGTGATTTGAAGTTCCACTCCAGCCACTGGAGATGAGCCCCTCACCTGCCTCACAGTGACTAGCATTCAGGATACACATTGTTCGTGTTCCAGTGGCTGGTGGTCAAGATCCCCGCCAGATTTAATGAGAAATAGGACCAGCTTCAGTGATCAGGCACAGGGTATGGTCAGGCAAGGGTATTGATCAGCAAAGTTTTACATGCAACCAGCTCCTTTTATGCTACTTTCTCTCTAATCCATTCCCCTGTGTTCCTACCCAACAAACCTTCTGTTAAATGTCTCTTTGTAAATTCTGCACAGCCCATCAGACCCCCTTGAATATTTAAAATCCTCACATTCCTTTTTTTTTCACATTTCTTATCAGTTAGAAAGAGCAGGTGGCCATCTCTAAAGCTGTGCCTGGAAGTTTCTTCCAATCATTCGTCAATTAGAAACTAGATTTCTTTAATCCTTGGCATCAGCTTTTTTATCTGTTTTCTACCAGGTTTGTGTCTTTATGTGTTCTTGCTTATAACTTCCCCTTTTATTTTTTATCCCCTTTACACTGAAAAGGTCCTTGATCAGATAACCTTAATGGGGCAGACGCTCTTACCTTCCACATACCCTTACAATAACTACTGCACTCTAAGCAGAATGTCAGAAACACGAGTGATTTTTGTTGTTGTTGGCAACTTGTATTTGTGTCACCGCAAGAGCACAAGCCAGGGTACAGAATATGTCAAACTCACACCTTAAAAGCTTCCTTCAATGAAACCAAATCCATGGTGCTAAAACAAAAAACCAAAACTGTATTACTGTCTTTCTTTGGAAGTAGAAGGACAAACTGCAGGTGATGCTGTAAAGATGACTAACACGACACTTGAAGCTATTAGCTTGTCTGACTTCCCGATACAGCTGTAGCCACCAGCACCTTGCACTGAGCCAAATGGTGAAAGAGGAAACTGATCACAGCATCTCAGGATCTCTATTTGTAGCTTACTCATAGCTTGCAGACCATCTATGTCTTGCAGTGAGTGTGGCTGCTAGCAGATACAGGGATAAGTGAGTTCTGATCCTGTCAAAAAATCTGATGGATTTTTCCCAGCACCTCATACAACTATGGTTTGCCATGCAAGCAAGTGCTGTTTTGACCAATCCTGGAGAAAGATATTCTGGATGCCTCCATGTAGATTTTCTAGGATTTGCAGGTTAAATGATGGTGGGAACTCTGTTATTCATTTTAGCTAGTCCAACATAGCATTACTCAAGTGGATAAAAACCCTGTTTATCTAAAACACATCATCTGTGAGTTGAAGCTGTTCCTTTAACCTGCTTTCCCAAGGTTCCTGACTGTTTATATATTACAAAGTCTGTACAGGATACCAACAGTGCTGACTACTGACAGCATTCAGGCATTAAGAAAAAGTAAGCAAATACATGATGCGTGCTTTTTGTGGTAATGCGTCCCTGATGTCTGGGATATGTCATCTTTCCCAAGGTAAGAAGACCTGTTTTTCATAGAAACTCTTTTATAGCCATGGATTATGAGTGATGTTTGGCCTTTCACAAGGCAACCGGAGTATGCAGTATCCCTCAGCTAACACTAGATGTTACCCATGTGCTTTAGAAGCTGATACTCATGCAAAATGAATCAAAGCTTGCTTGGGGGCTTTAGAACAGCTAACCTGGGCACAAGCTACAAGCATCTTATTCCAGAATTATTTCAGTCACCAGTAGAAACATATTTCTGCCTCAGTTTATCTGGCAGTTATTTATTCTTATTTTTCTGACCACCCTTCAGACCTGGTTGGTTCATCTGAATGTTCATTTGAAGGGAAACTCTTAAGCATCTTCTTAAAACATCCTGTCTGGTTTTTGTTACCTCTGTGAGAAGCAGTGCTACCCAGGATGGAAATATGTGAAGGTGAAGGTGTGCCAAATTTGTTACTAAGCCTCCAAAATATCCTCACTGTTTTCTATATTGTATAATGCATCTTGGTGCAATTTCTGTTGTTCTTTTTGTCATGTTCTCTCTGGGACAAGAACGTGTGTATGGTTAAAGCACTGAAATGGGAAACTGGAGTACTTTGTTCAGATTCTTGCTTGGGCACACATCTTTTAATTGTTTTGGATCAGCAGTTTTGCTCTATTTGGGTCTTGCTGTCCCTTTTCTTAAGAAAGGTCCTAGGGTTTTTTCCTTTCCACATGGGGATGTTACATGTATTCCATGTAACATAAATGTGTAACACTTAAGTTCTGCATAAAAGTGTATCTAAGTGCTTGGATGGGAGTGATAAAATCATGTGGTGAAAAGTACACTTAGAGACTAAAACCATTAGAGGCATCACCTCTATTAAAGATTGGAAATGTAGCCGAGAATATTCAGGTCTCCAGAGTATCATGTGTGGGAAAATTTTAGGCCGGTGTAGAGTCTTGACAGCCAAATCCCTGCATCTTGTCCAGACCCCTGTTTTTTTGTTTTCTTTTTTTTTTGTGAGGGATACCTTGAAGTCTTACTCATCTGCAAATACTTCAAAGTGCTTTTATCATCACTGTCGCTGTTTAATCCTAGCTGGCAATTAATGACCATGCAACCGCTCCCTAGCTCCCCCAGCCCACTCACAGCACTGTAAACTACTAGGAAGAAAATTAACTCTATCCCAGCCGAAACCAGGACAATCAGTCTTTCAGAGAAAATCAAACCACACATGCTCTGAATTCCATCCTGACGATAAGGAAGCATCATATATATGTACACTGTACAATCATCATCCTACTTTAGGAGACCCCAGGCTATTGCTGCCTCTCTGCGTGTGAGAGGAAGCCACTTCCACTCCCAACCCTAGTGCCTTTCTTGAAGATAAACCACTTTCTTCCTGATGTGCTGACAAAAAGCGTCAGCTGTGTTTCTTTGATTTTACTGCTCTTCTACTTGGGTTTTATATTACTCTTTGGGGTGTTTTTATCAATTATTCACCCAGTGGATTCACATGCTGAATCTTGATTCTGTATGTCATGCAGCATTTCAAACACAGACTGGGTGACAAATCTATGCACACTGTCAGAAATGCTCAAGCCCTCAATAGCTGGCAATTAACAGGCAAAACATACCTACACAGTGCATGTCATCCTGTCCAATGCTGTCTTCTTGATTGGTGTGCCTTCTCTAGGTCCTTTGAAACTCAGAGCTCTGAGGTCCAGAGGGGTTCTGCCTTCCAGGCATAGGGCTAAACATCTTCCTCTGTCTCAAAGCAAAAGGCAAGGCTGTAGTATTTGACCACACAAATGCCATCTTCAGCACACTTCTGACAGACCTACGTTACAACAGAAGTCTCAAGGTGAAAGAAAAGAAATCCAAAAATACTGCTGTTCTTTATAAATAGCCTCCACAAAATGGAGTTGCTTTTTGTTGGATGAATGTGTTAATTTAATTCTTGCAGTAAACACTGGCATTCCTTCACCAGCAGGTGGTCTCCACTAGATCTGTGTTTTGTCCTGGGCTTTCAAAGGTACACCATGGCTCATCCTGCCAGGAAAAGGTAGAGGGGTTTGTACCCAAGGGGGCCCAGAATCTGCCCGCTCCCAGGTCTATCGCTGCAGCCACCATGGGCAGATTCTGCTCTGCTCCCTCTGGTGGTACCCAGCTTCTGCACCATCCCTCACATGCACCCCTCACTTCAGAGGTTCAGGCAGACCGACGGCTCAGCCCCAGATGGCCATGCTCATATGCAACTTTCTTTGCTTTCGTAAAGCAATTTCTTTGCTTTAGAAATGAGAAAACTATGTGGTGGTTACTCAGTTAAAGAGAACAAAAGTAGTTGTAATTTTCTACTGTGTGTTCTTACAAAAGAAAATGGAAAAACAGCAATCTTTTTAGTGTCAGTTTAGACAAAAAGGAAGTGTTTCACTTATCAAAAGATTGTTACTTATCTAATTTTTAAAACCTAAACATTTCCATATTATAACTCAATTTAGAGATCCTGTAATTTTACAAGTTAGGTGGAACATTTTCTTGAAAGGCAATTGAATTTATTGTTCATCCTCACCATTATTCTGGAGATACATTTATCTTTGGCACTACAGACAATAGTCAAGTAAATGTAAATGCTTTAACATAAAAATGTCAGAGTAGGACAGATAAAAGTAACAGCAGTAATTATAACACAGTAGCATAATCCAGTAACAACATGTTAGTAACAATTTTCTTAGATGAAAAACATACAAAATGTAAATGCATAGGATTCCTCATAACCCTATGATGACAAAATATTTTCTGAAGGCAAAAATTATTTCCATAGCTGTCCCACAGTTTCACCAACAGTTATGGTGCTTATCACAGTATGATATTTTTCTCATAAATAGAAACACATCTGCACTAATAGAAAGAAGCAGGAGATTGCTGGCTCCGAGTTTGGCCCTGTGCAGACCTACCCTGACACAGACCACCTGGAGGCAATTCCTTCCATTGGGGCAGTTATTCAAAGGCCTGGAAACAGATCTGCTGTTTCTCATTCTTGTTGATTCCTGATAAAGACTGAGGATCTTGGCGTGAAACTGAGAACTGTTTACTGTTCCATTAAGGTTACTCTTGACGACAGCACTATTAAAATAACAACTGTAGCCTCCTCAAGATAAATGCATCCTCTTAAAGCACATGTAGATGAATGGCAGAAACAACTCTTTTTTTGTTTTTCCATCACTGGTGAGTAGCAAATTACCAAGAAAAGAAAGTAAGAAATGGTTTGTGCTGTGTAGTTCATCTTAGTTCATAAAACCAATTGGATTTAGACGGCTGAAAAGAGAGCACCCTGTCGTCTCTGATATGGTTTTACAGCTAGGCTCTATGTCATAAGAAACCTGTTCATCTGGGGAAAGTAAATAATCATTTAAAGCATATCATTGGCTTGATATGAAATAATGATGGGCTTATTTATGGTTAAATTTTATCTTAAGAAGGTTCTTTACATGGCAAACAAATGGCTGCGGAATGTTGTCATGTGCACTGATTGTAGAGTCATGGAAATAGTGTGCAGTTGTCTTTCCAGATGCTGGAATTGATAGGTAGATTTGCCTGCTTAGATAGATACAGAATGAAGTATTTTAAGTATACGGTGTTTTAACGCACAAATGGTTGAGATCTGGATTTTGTGAAACACTTTGTATTATGAAGACCTAAATACTTCATGGTACATATGCTTCATAAATGTAGGATTCTTGGAAAGTAAGTGGTTTGGATGCATGACTTTATAGAAGGGTAGTAAAGTGAGACATCTGGAGGTAGAAAAACATTCTGCTCTGCAAAAAAACCCCTCACACAGGACAACAAACAAATACTTTGTGTTTGGAATAATAAAACAATTTTGTGAAACTGAATTTTGCAACACCCTTTGCTGCCGTTGGAAATAACAGTGTGAGAATAAATAGTGAAAGGAAATAATTATTTTTGACCTATAAATTCTCCCACCAGTATTAGCTATCTAGCTGTCAGAAATATTAGAATAGTTCAATAGAAATACTCAAATTGGGTTCTGTTTTCAGTTGTCTTTTTTGTAAGACTTAAGCCTGGGCAATAATTGTTAGGTTTTTTTCTCCTTTTTTCACACTTCTTTAGGAAGAGTGGTAGAGATGTCAGAAAAATTTGCTTTACTTAGAAAGTAATTTTTTGTCTCCTTTTTTCACACTTCTTTAGGAAGAGTGGTAGAGATGTCAGAAAAATTTGCTTTACTTAGAAAGTAATTTTTTGTCTCCTTTTTTCACACTTCTTTAGGAAGAGTGGTAGAGATGTCAGAAAAATTTGCTTTACTTAGAAAGTAATTTTAATGCTCCTGATATTCAAAGGCATCTTCCTGGTAAGGCAAAAATGTTGTTACACATGAGTAAGTCTTGGAAGAAAATAATGGCAACATTTAATCATCTACCAAAAGCTCTCCATGCTCCTATTCAGCTTGGTATAAAACAACAGCATGACCTACCGGTAGATGCACTTACTTAATACTTAAAACAATTACATTTTAAAATGTATGCCAAATGCAGTATTTTTAAACAGTATGAGAACGCTCTTACTGTTTCATCTGAATTACATTATTATTGTAATTTACCAAACAGATCTTAGTTTTAACTGAATTATGAACTCCTGGAAATTTTGACTGAAACTCCTAATCCCCAAGCAGTCCAGATGCAATTGCAAGACTGGTATTTGCCCTACAAAAAGCAGGAAAACAGGTGAAGGTTCTCATGGATGATATTCACCTGAGTCTAAAAAATAATAATAATAATTTTAAAAAGTTTCCTTTTTAGTATGTTAATTTGTTACCACTTACAAAATAAACTGTCTTCATATATTGTACCACAAAGGAAAGTTACAGACAAACTATTAGAAATGTGTAAAATAAATACAGACTCCTAGATCATTACCACTTACAAAATAAAAACTGTCTTTGTATATAGTACCACAAAGGAAAGTTACAGACAAACTATTAGAAATGTGTAAAATAAATACAGACTCCTAGATCATTACCACTTACAAAATAAAAACTGTCTTTGTATATAGTACCACAAAGGAAAGTTACAGACAAACTATTAGAAATGTGTAAAATAAATACAGACTCCTAGATCATCACTGAAGCATTCTGTCTTTAAGCAGGTATGACCCTCTTGGAATAACATTTCATAATAATTAAGTTCATTATATTTGGCTTTGTTGTTAATACCCTTTAGTGAATAAACAAGGCACAACATTTCTGCCTATTAAGTAGGCAGAATATGTCTCTTTTTTACTAACTTAGAAATTAACTTGAAGTTAGCTTAGGCAAAGGACTAGGTGCCTGAGGAGGTGTACAAGACCAGCTGATTGAAGTGGAAGAAGCCATGCACACCTCCTGTGTGCCTGACAAACTGTGCTGCTGATGATTACCAGGCCAGAACAAGAAGGGTATGGTTTCTTCATGGATGCCTGTCTCAGTTAAAACCTAACTCCTTTTCTGTGCAACCTTCTATTTTAAATTCTGAACTTAGTTTTTAATCCTTCAAGAACTTACGCAAATGTTTCAAATGTACCAGCAATTGAACTGAAAGATGTTCGTTGCTTGCAGTATAATAACCTTATGGTTTTGCATAGCACCCTCAAAACTTTCTTAGGTTTATCAGTAATTCTTTTTGTACTTCTTTCATGCCGATTATACTGACTGTTTCACACTGCTTGTGGTGTCATGATTTTGCTCAGCAATCAGAAGATGAACATGGTCATTTACAGGATTTGATAGAATTAAAAAAAAAAAAAAAAAGATTTTTCATGTTCATAAGCTTTTTCTAGGTTCTGAAATGTTTAATGTGTTGCTGTGTTGTGCTTCAGTTCTGGGTTCATTTTTAAGCAGAAAGTAGTCATATTTCCATTTAAATGACTTAGAATGTAGATCTGGTTTGTGATAAGTCCACTGATATTCACATGCCTGAATATCTCTGTGTTTACTCCACTTAGGAAATTTTTGCACCATTAAGTAAAAGCTGTTGTACTCTTTTGATTCCAAGTGATAGGAAGAGTTGTGTATTGCATTTGTATGAAAAGGTTTTGGTAGCAGAAGACTACAGGGGTGGTTTCTGTGAAAAGCTGCTAAAAGCTTCCCCTGTGTCTGATAAAGCTAATGCTAGCCAGTTCCAAGAGGGACCCATCACTGGTGAAGGCCGAGTCTACCACTGGCAGTGGTAATGCCTGTGGGATTATGCATTTAAGAAGCAGGGCAGAGGCTGCATAGCAGCAATTGCAGCTGGGAGAGAAATGAGAATATGTGAGATAAACAGTCCTGCAGACACCAAGATCACTGCAGAAGGAGAGGAGGGGGAGCTCCAGTTCTGGAGCAGAGATTCCTCTGCAACCCATGGTGCAAACAATGGTGAGGCAGGCTGTGCCCCTCATTACCCTGCTCTGATTTGACTGGTAATAAATTAAGCTAATTTCCCCAAGTCAATGTTATTTTGCCCATGATGGTCATTGCTGAATGATCTCTCTCTGGTCTTATCTCAACCCACAAGTTTTCGTTATATTTTCTTTCCCCATGCCTTTTGAAGAGGGGAGTGATAGAGTGGCTTTGGTGGGTACCTGGTGTCCAGCCAGGGCCAAAACACAAGTTGATTTTTGAAAGGCAGGTCTACAGCAGGTCTTCAAATATTTTAACTGCTTTTTCAGGAAAATCAGAAATAGCTGATCTTCTCTGTTGCTCTGAAGAATATGACCAAAATGCTTTAATTTTTTTTTTTTTTCTCACACGTTTTCCCTCACTTAGCTGAACTTCAGTGAAAAGCTAAAAGGAATGGGTCTGGACAATGCCAAACCTGAGGCTGTGGTTAATGCCACTAATGGTCAGCATTGTGCAAAATCAGGAGTGCAAGCTTCCTTTAGGCCACAGCTGTGGAGATGTAAATATGTATAAGCCGTTTTAGGGAAGGACTGCTAAAATTGAGTATATAAGCATCCAAAAAAAAAAAAAAAAAAAAAAAATGAAAAGTTCAAGATGTTAATTTCATTTTTTAGTCATGAACTAAGCAAATGTTTCTTGCTGACTGTATCTCTTGAAACTTTGATCAGGGAAATCAAGTGTGTCTAGTTGAGCAAATCTGTATGCCAACTTGTGCAATTTTACTGTTAATATTCAGGGGAAGTATTTTTAATTTTGCCTTAATTAGCCCTGGGCTTTGATGATTGGCTTAATGTACTTTCCTTGTAGTTAACAGAAAGTAGTTTGCCTCATTCATGACAGCTGGACCTCTGTCAAATGGTACTCTGCATAAAAATACTGTACAAAATACTTTTTAAACAATATCTACTCCTCATTGGAGCATTCAAAATTACATTAGCTGCCTGACTTTTGCTTTCTGATTCTGATGGCCAGTGGGTGGAAACTGAATACTATTGGGATGATTTTAATATTTTTCTGAGACAACTGTTTGAGGAAAACTCTGATGCCAAAGTAAAGAAACCCAGTGACACAGCGGAGCAGAACTCTGGGAGGTCGAAGTAATAATTTTGAATGCAGGAGTAACAAGATGAATATTATTTTCTTAACAAGATGAATATTATTTTCTTACTGACATACCATGTCTTGGGTACCTATAGTCATTAGAGGTCCTATGTTAGTTTTTAAGCCTCACAGCCTGGTTTTTTTTATTTGCTGCATGTTGTATATTCACTTTTGCCTATACATAGTTGTAACTTCACATTTTAGGTGTTGAGTGGTTAATCAAAATGCAGAGCATTAGCATATCAGGATACTGCTGTGCTCATCATGGGTTTTTTCTCTTTAAGAACATCCACCTGCTGTGCAATCACTTTATAATTATCCTTAATTCATTCTATACTTGCATATCCTTCTATGGCTAGACAGCTTGCCATAATGTGACGATGGTGATTCTACCCATCAGTAAAATACGTTATATTTTTCTGGATCCTTATGCCCCTCTAGGATGTATCTTTTCCCGAGGAAATATTGCTTTATTTTGTTTCAAAACCCTGCTCAGATTATCTCATATCTGTAGAAAGGTCTGCTGATGTGTGTTCTGCTTCTGTTCCACACCCACACTCACGAGTCCCACCCTAGTCTTCATCTCACTTACCACTCTGGCAGAGCTTCACACTACTAGTCTCAGCAATGATAATATTAGGGAAATAAATAGGTAAAAAACCGAATCATGGTGGTGATGCAACTTTTGGGGACACCTTTAAGAGGCAGCAATGAATCCTACACCGATATCTTTATTCTGCTGAAGGGAAGTGACTTGGAGTTCAGGGGGGCTGGGTGCCAGCTGTGAATTCTTTGTGCTGAGACTTCCCAGGAATATGTGCATAGCAGTGAGCCTTCTTCAATCCCTGTAGTCCAGCAGCCTAGTTTCTAGTGACCAGATTTCTTCTTGGCACGGTGAGTTACATCTGATGCTCATTCCACGGCTGTTTATTTGTTAAGTAATATAAGAATACAGCTGTATTTGGTGGAAATGGGTAGTGAGACTAAAAAATATAGCAAAGAGTACTTATTTAATAATGGAGTCCTTACAGATGATGCTTAAAACATTAATTAGTAATCTTATAAGTTGAAGAGAAAATAGTTATCAGGATTTCTGAATAGCAAAATCTGGGCAAACAGAATAAAAAAGTATGTCAGAGAGCTGTAATTAGGAGTTTATGACTGTACAACTCCTAGGAAAGTGTAACATCATGGCAGAGGAAATTCAGTGTTAGCAAAGCAATGGTCTCATGGACAGTGATTTTCTCAGTTCATGCATCTTACTCCATGTTAGTCTAGTTGTTCAAGATACAGGCCAGGGCATCATGTGGCCAAACTTGATTTTAGGATACTTCAGGAATTAAAAAAGGTAAAGTAGAAATAGCTAACAAGCTCAATTTAGTTTCAAGAAGAAAATACACCTGAGGCAATTATTCTGTAGATTTTTCTCAGCTTTATTCCCTATTGAAAGTGTGTGTTTGGTAAAAAAAACAAAACCAAAAACCAAAATGAAGCACTTTGCTGAGTTTACATGGTAATTCATTGTTCCTAAGCAACAGGCATTGCAGGTGCAATGTGAAATACTGTGGGTACATTGGATTGTGCTGCTATGTCTATCTGGAAGTGGAGAGGGATAGCGTAACAGCCTGTTGAACTGGAAAGCAGAAGGAAGAGTTGGCATCTGTTTCACTTTTTCCGCTCCTTTGAATTATTTCATTAAACTGTGTACAATATTGTATAATTAAGCATAAAATGGATGCATGTAACTAAACACAGCTGGAAATATGCTATAGTTGTTACTAATAATTTTAGATTTCTTTCTTTCTGTCTGCAGTTGCAACAGGATTGCTAAAGCAAATCCAAGATAAACAGGTTATATGCCAATTCATCTAAACTTCTGCTCAGACATCATCAAGAGATTGTTGAATTCAAACTGGAGAAGAAAAATAAATATCTGAGGCAATTATTTCCTGATTATTTCTTTATTTGAAGAATGACAACATTTCATAGATTTTCTCATACTACAGTCAGGTTTGGTAGAAGGCCACCAAGACAGTCAGAGAGCTGGGACACTTGAAATCTTAACAAATGCTGAGAGAACAGGGTTTCTTGTCTAGCCTGGAGAAGAAGACTCGGGACACACAAAGTTTTGGGTTTGGGTTTTGTTTGGTGGTTTTTTTTTTTTTGGTTGGTTTTGGGTTTGGTTCTTTGTTTGTTTGTTTGCGGGGTGGGTGGGGTGGGGTGGGGTGAGGGGTGTTTGGTTTTGGTTTGGTTTGGTTTTTTTACCATGTGGGTGAACAAATACTGGAATAGTTTGCATTGAGTCTGTTGAGTCTCCAGCCTTGAAGGTGTCAACACTGTACTGAATAAGCAGAGACAAGTGCTTTACTGGAAAAGAAATCTAATTTGGTTAGTCCTGCTTTGAGCAGGAGGTTGAAATACAAGATCTTTGGAGGTCCCTTCTGGCCTAAATTATTTCATGATTTATGGTTCAATGATTCTAATGACACATTATGGAGCATGGTGACTTTGAAAATTAGCTTCATGCTCAAGTTACTAATAAACAGTAACAAGCAAACAAAATTTCAGCTCTATGATTTAACAGATGTAGCTCTTTTATGTTTACTACTAAGCAGAAAACTGAGGTATTTCATACTTCAAATCTATTTTAATAGTTTGTTATATGAAAAAAAATTAAAAATTATTACCAGTATGATTTATTATGTGATGTTAAATCATACCCACATAGTCAGACATTAAAAACTGATTGTAAGATTACACTTGTGGGATATTGCCTGTCAGCCAGCTTACTAACAATGATAGAAATAAACACTATCCATATTTAATTCACATCTAGACTTAGACCCTGACAGTACAACTGGATAATTACAGACTCTTCTGCTGAGCTGTAAATTGGCTTTTAATATCCACACTTTTTTCTGCAATGCAAATGTCCCTGTCTTCGTAAGGCTTATTCACCCCATAATCCAAGCAGCAAATACCTACCCATAAAAATGTGTCAGTGTAAAATAAATGATAGATAAGTAACATTTTGGGGAATCCAAGAAACACAGTTAGAAAGAATAAGAAGTATACAGAAGTTTACTTTCTTTATGAAACTAACAAAATTTTTCACTGGTCACCTCTGGTTCCCAAATTTGTCAAATCCTCTTGCTCCATATATTATTCCTTCTCTGCCGAACCTGATGGCAAAATATTGAACCATATCAGTGGAGAAAGTATATATTTATTTGAGTGATTTGAATTTTTCCTTCCAGGAATTATCCATTGTGGACTTTTCTGAAAACTGAAACTCTTTTTGAAGTATGGTTTGTTTGTCATTACTAGATTGTAGAAAACTGTTAAGATGCCTGGGATAGTAAAATGTCTTGCCATGATTTACTAAGACTTAAAATAGAGAACGTAACAAATACTGAGAAACAATAGCTGTCTATCACTCAGATTGATGGCTATAAATTACTTGCCTGATTTAAGCACTTCCCAGCTCTTTCAGCTTCTAGATGAAATGCCATGAAAACCTTACTTTATCTCCTATTTGTACTTAATTTACTATTTCTTTCAGAAGCACCCTGCTTTCATGTCAGTTTTTTTTTTTGCAAGTTTTTCTATTGACCTGGTAAGTTTTGCCCTTGAGTTTCATAGCACAAGCATGTGACTAAAACCATCTCCTAGATGTCTGCATCATAACAAGATCTGTGGGCTGCTATTCCTCTGATCTAAAACTACACTCTGTTGCATAGTGGAAACATCCGAGGTCCTATGAAGTTAAACAACACTAAACAACAAAATAACAATTAACAATAATAAAGCTTTTGTTCTTGTTGCAAACATACTGTTTTGAGACAAAAATTCAAAGGGTTACTCCAAAACTGTAAATTTAATTTAATAAACAGAAACTGTAAGCAATTATATGTCTGTCAATTCATTCCTTTTTTGTTTATCTTCTAGATGCACCAAGAAACAAAAGAGTTGTTGTTTCTGTGGATGCTTTAAACATGCATAAATTGGATCATTATGCCTTTCAGACTACTCCTGAGCTGGTTCTACAGATTTTGGAGGTGTCTATCAGAGGGATAAACTTTTTTTGAAAGTTCATGTAGTGAATCTGGTGAGGTCACTTGGATTCCACACTTCCATTTAGTTATAGAGGTATTACTTTTTACTGTTTCTAAACATACCATGAATTTTGTTTTTACTGTTCTTTGCATTTATTTTCTGATATTCATAGGTGACAAACATTCCCAACAAATGGAAATCATGCTTAACTGACCTGATTGCCTTCTACAATGGGGTAAGTAGCTGGATTGATGAGGGGAGAGAAATGGATGTTGAGTGCTGTCTTTGTTTCAGTCTTCATTGCCAAGGCCAACCCTCAGGAATCTCTAATCCAGGAGAGCAGGCAGAAAGTCTGGAGTAAAGAATTCTTTTTCTTAGTTGAGGAGGATCGGGTTAGAAATCATTTAGATAAACTTGATGGGATGCACCATGAGTGCTGAGGGAGGTGGCGGACATCATTGCTAGGCCATTCTTGATCATCTTTGAAAGGTCACTGCAATCATGACAGGTGCCTGAGGACTGGAAGAAAGCAAATGCCAGGCCAGTGCCCAAAAGGCCAAGAAGGAGAACCCTGGGAGCTACGGGACAGCCACCCACACATCAGTCTCTGGAAAGGTGATGGAACAGCTCGTCCTGGAGGCCATCTCTAAGCACATGGAAGACAAGAAGGTGATCAGAAATAGTCAGCATGGATTCACCAAAGGGAAATCATACTTAACCAACCTGATTGCCTTCTATGATGGGACAACTGGCTAGGTAGGTGAAGGCAAAGCAGTGAATTTTATCTTCCTGGGCTTCAGCAAGTCTTTCCACACTTGTCTCTCATAACAACTTCATGGGCAAGCTCAGTAAGTGTGAGTGGGATGACTAGATGCTAAGGCGGATTGAGAACTGGCTGACTGGCAGAGCTCAGTAGGTTGTGGTCAGTGGTATAGAGCCTAGTTGGAGACCTGTGACTAGTGGCATTGCCCGAGGGTCAGTACTGGGTCTAGCATTATTTAACTTACTCATCAGTGACTTGAAGGGGTTACGTGCCTCCTCAGCAAGTTTGCTGATGATACAAAACTGGAACGAGTGACTGATACCTAAGCATAGTGACCGCTGCCTCTGATCCTCTCAACAGTCACCACTGAACAAAGCCTGGCTCCAATGTCCCTTCATCAGTTTAGTGGCCTTCTGTTGAACTCTCTCCAGCGTGTCTGTATCTCCCTTGTACTGCGGAGCACAGAGGTAGACCCAGCACCTCAGTTGAAAGCTCACCAGTGCTGAGGAGACGGGAAGAATCCCCTCTGTTGACCTGATGGCAACACTAATCCCAGAGCAGAACAGGACACTGTTAGCCTTACCGGTGGCAAGGGGAGATTGCTGACTCGTGTTGAGCTTGGTGTCCACCCCTCAACCATTCCCTGTCAAACTGCTTTCCAGCGAGCCAGCCCTCAACGTGTGCTGCTGCCTGGGGTTGTTCTTCTGTCATGGTTTAAGCTCAGCTGATAACTCAGAACCACGCAGCTGCTCACTCACTCCTCCATTTCTTCCCCCCATGCAGGCTGTTGGAGGGATGGGGAGGAGAATCAAAAGAATGTTAATCCTATGGGCTGAGATAAGAGCAGTCCAGTAACTGAGGTATAATACAAAACCACTACTGCTGGCACCAATAATAATAAATAAAATGGAAATAACAAGGGGAGAGCATATTAAACTAAAAGGGGAAGGGGAAAAAAAACAGCAATAAGCACAAGCAATACAAAACACAATTGCATACCACCCATTAAGCTGGCCCCTGAGGCACCTTCCCAGTGTCACTGACGGCGGGGTGGTTTCCTGGGGGGCTGGGAAGGGTCCTGGGACCTGCTTGCCCTCCTCTTCGGGGCTCGCTGGGGCCTCCCAGGGCAGCGCTCGTTGCCCCGGCTGTGCATGGAGGGCCTCAGCACCATCTCTGTGGGCTCCTCCTGGGCCTCTTCTTGCTCCCGGCGGGTGGGAACGGGAGTGGGCGGGGTGCTGCCAGGACCCCCCCGAAGCACTGGGCTGGGGGCAGGAGAACC
>NW_009936878.1:0-34690 GCF_000696875.1 Nestor notabilis
CGGGAGCGGCCGCAAAGACCGGTGCGGGGGACCTCGGCCCGGGACTGCCCAGCGCCAGGGAAGGGCCATTTGAGGGAGCAACCATCCCCTCATCTCCCGGCTGTTACACACACAAGAGGCCTTGGGAACTGGGCTGCTTCCAGCGCGGCTGAGGAGCCAAGCTGAGCCAGTTTCCTCTGGAAAAACACCCCACAGGAACCATGCCATAGCCTCATGGGTGAGCATGGAGCAAGCCCAGCCACCTGCCATCGTTGCCCATCTAGACTGTCTCCCACGCTGGTGCTATTGTCCCCGGTGCTCCTCAGTGGCATGCTGTTGGAAGAGGAACCACCACGAAGTGCAGGGGACAGGGAGCAAGAGGCTTAGGAGGTACCACAGCCCCCTGAGAGCTGGAAATGGGAATTTAGCTGGCATCTGCCAAACAACCAGAGGTCTCCATGATGAAAAAGACTTTTAATAAAGCCATGAACGTCACTGGAAAGGGAAAGTATGAGGTCATTATTGGCCTACTACCTGACAGTGTCAAGCAGCTCCCTAACCTATATTTCTTAGTACTTTTCCACTAAAGTGTCACCTTAAAAAAAAATAATAATAATTTCCAAGTCATTTAAAAGCTTCTAAAGTGATCTTTCATTCCACAGAAAGTGTGGTGCTTCAACAACAAGCAAGTGATAGCTTTTTTCAGCATGCAGGAATTCTCATTAGCAAAGCATTTGCATGTGGCGGCTCAGTGAAAATGAAGTGTTTTCCATCTGTCTGGTAGCTATTGTCCTCGAATTGTTTACTGCTGCTCTCCTGCGGGCTAAGAAAGGATGGATTTTGCAGTATTACCTTTCAGTGAGGGATTGAAACAGCTGGGGTGGGAGGGAGGAGGAGGAGGACGGCAGGGTTTCTCCCACAGATATGGCAAAGTGTGAATTACCCAAAGGAACTGGTTCTCTGCATGATTGTGCCTCTGCTCACAGTGTGTGTCACAGCACAGGCTCCATGGTCCTCTTGGAATGTGTGTCTTGGCTCAGGCTCTGTGGAGCCTCCTTGTACTTGCAGGTACTGGTGACATTTGTATTGAAGATGGCAGAAGAAACGTTGCAGAGTTTTGCAAACATGAAGTGCAGGTCATCAGAATGAGATGCCAGTCACTGTGCATGATGTGATACGCAGATCATATCTTTGCAAGGAAAAAGAAATAAAAAGACCGTTAGCGAGCCATGCACTCACGCCATTTAACACAACGTGTCAATCACGAATGAGGAATTTTACACTTCTTAGTAAAATCATCATTTTTTGTGGAGTTACCAGCATTTCTGTATTGGTCACGTTCCTGTTTTATCCCTTTCCCTTAAATAAGAGCCGAGATTTTAAAGGAACAGAACACAGCTGTGCGCTGGTCTGTTTAAAGACCTGCTTCAACTGGCTGTAAATAAAAAGTGCTTTATCTGATTGCTCAGCACTGCCAAGCTTCCTTCCAAAGCCAGAGCCCCTGGTGCTGTTTGTGGGGATCCATTATAACAGCATGGACTTTCTCCTCTGAAAGACTCCTGTCTTCCGTTTCCCACCTGTGAGATCAGTAAGTAAAAGTGAGTAAATCTGGAGTTAAAATTCATGCCAGTAGCAAAACTAACACCAGTTTCAAAATATCTTGAGTCATTCACATCACTTTCCCTTGGAGAGCTGATTTATTTTACACTGGATGTGTATTTTCACTGTTTCCAGGACCTTATTCAGTGGCCTCAGTTTTGATGCATAATGCTAAAACTCTGTATTTATTTTGCTCCCTGAACTTCTGGAGGTCAGTGCTGTTTCTCTTTCAACCATCATCAGAGCAATAAATTTCATTGCTTTTGATCTGAACATCTATCATTTGAGCATCCCAGGTCCTGTGGGGAAGAAGTCAAACAAAAACACAGATAAGGAAACATTTGGTTTCTGTTTCAACTAAACTAGATCTATTAACATAGCGTAAGTTGTCAGTGTCTGTTACAGAGGTTTTGTATCATGACTAATTCAACAAGAACTGGACGGCTACATTCTGGGCAGCTCCTCTGAACACTGGCTGTCACTCTGACTTCTTTAGTTAGCACTTCGCTGGAGAGGGACTTCTTCATTAGGGACTGCAGTGCAAGAGATAATAGGTTCAAACTGAAACAGGGGAAGTTTAGGTTAGCTATAAGGAAGTTCTTTACAGTGAGGGTGGTGAGGCACTGGAATGGGTTGCCCAAGGAAGTTGTGAATGCTCCATCCCTGACAGTGTTCAAGGCCAGGATGGAGTCTTGGGTGACCTGATTTAGTGTGAGGTGTCCCTGCCCATGGCAGGGGGATTGGAACTAGATGATCTTAAGGTCCTTTCCAACCCAAACCATTCCATGATTCTATGATTTTTCTCTGGGAAACATATTCAAAGAATGAGTTGTCACTAAAAGAAAGGGGCAAACACTCCAGAGGCTTTTCAATGTCACTGGTATTCCTGGAAGCAAATCTAATTTTTTAACATGACAACATAACACTTTACATTTTTAATGTTAACTCTGAGGCTCTAATTTTCTGGTTTTGCACCCTTGCACCGAAGGCTGGAACTGGAAAGCCTGCAGGGACCATCTGAGCTTAGCCAGATTTTTTTACATGTAGATAGCATCAGAAGCAAAATAATTGAATGCTGCTACTAGAACAATCAACCTTTTATTACAGAACTACCAAGAGAGAAGGAGGTGGCCCATTTTCTGTATTTTAAGTTAACCTTTCAAGGGAAGGATTGAGGAGGCTTTTAAACAGCAGTTGGGATTGTAACCAGGGTTGATCAACTACTATAATGAAGTAAACTGTGACTGGAAAAAAAAGTGTGTAATTTGATGAAACTTTTCAATGTAAATGTTTTAGTAAAAGCAAAATAGCTGATACAAGTATTACCAAGTTTCAAATTCAAAAACCTTATTGATATCTAATGAACAGATTCTTCCATTTAAGCTAGGTTGGTTCTCAAATTCTGAGGTATCAACATTTTTGAGATTACTGCTCAAGCTCCCTAGAAGTACGTTCTTCGCAGCAATGTGGCCAACTGGAAGTGCTAATTAAAGTAGACTCACAGGCCCAAGGAGTGGACCTGACTGGAATTTCCTGAACTGGTTTTCTGCTTTTGAAATACAGCTTCCCTTTCCCCCTCCCAAATCCCAGAATTTTCAAATGTCAAAGCTATTTAGACTTCGGGGTTTTTTTTAGGTAAGTAAGCAAGTAAAAAAGGAAAGGTCATTGAGATTTTTCACTGGTCATCAGCAGCTTTCAGTCAACAACAAAAACTTACTGTTTTTAAACCACTCAGGATTGATCTAAGAGAGCTCAGGGAACTTACTCTGAAGAGACCAAGAAAGGAATTATACTGGGTTCAGAAGTGTAATTGTACAGGTCACACGTAAGGATGGATTCATGTCAAATGTCCAGGACAAATATTCTCACCCTTGACATCCCACTGTGCCAATCTGAGGATGAGATATTTTTAGTTAGCATTAAATCAAGAAATGTTTGGAATATTTCCTAATGGTTTTTTTGGAAACAGCAAAGTGTAGGCTTTGAACCACAGACATATTTAAGTAAATAAGTAATACCATATATTCCTCTTTGGCAGCTTATGACCACACGGAAAAGCTGATTTATGCTAAAGCAAACCAGAAATACTTGATTTGTACTTTGGTAGTGACACGTGCTATATGTAGGCATGCCTAAGGATCAGTCGGGGCAAACGACTCTTTGTATGAACTGGGGTTTTGCAGAATAAAGATGGTTTTCACAATTGAGATACTTAGATGTTCTAACGCTACTGCAACAGAGAGAATAGACGAGATGCCCATAGTTTCAAAATGGCTATTCTGCAAATCTGTAGAGGTTCTGTGTTTGTACATGGGGTTACTGAACGTGAGCCTTGTTTGATTTTGCAGCTTGGGCACCTCGAAATTAACAAACATAAAATCAATACCAATTGAAAGTGCAGCCCGAGTAATGACAGTGCGTGGGACTTGATCATCCGATAGATGAGGTACTACCCTAATGCTGGAAAATGCACAGTTTAGCTGTTTATGTTCTGTATTCCTTTTCCTGCAAGGGTTTATTTCTTTATGTGAAGGCTGCTTGAATTATATGGCCAAAAGCCTGGCTGTAGGCACATAGACATTTTACCTGCCAAAAAGTCGTCTTAGAAAATATGTACTGTCATACAGAGAATTAACTCCATGTGTGAACAGAAACATAGTGACTTTTGTTTTTCTAGTTTTGAAACCCGTTATCACGACACTGAGTAAACTATTTGGTGATACAGACTGTGCTAAGAAAAGAAACCACAAAGTACATAAACTATGCATTTTCTGTGCATTAGCCTTTTCCCAGCCATTTTATCTGCTCTGAGGATCTAAAAATCCCTCCCAGCCCTGAAAAGCAGCCCTGTGGTAGACACTGCTGAGGAAATACTGTTTACTTCCTCCACAGCCAGTCTGTGGTTAGAACACTGTACGCTGTACACGTATGCTTAACTTCAGGGCAAAGAGCACATCTACTCAAGAGTTTGTAGTGAGAAGCGTGAAGACTACGTACAGATCTTCTCAGAATGGGGGTTGTGGTTTTCTTACTTAGGGGTCAGGGACCTCAGATCTGTAGCGCACCTGCAGGAGAATGCAATGCCCATCTTGTATTTCACAGGCTGCTTTCAGCTGCCTTTCCCTGCAGTGAACCTGCAAGCACAGCTCCAAGCACAGCTGGTGGCCTGCTCTTCTTCCACCTGCAAGTCACAAGTCACCTGAATGCTCAGGAGTGTCCGGTGTCATGTTATGTGAGGAAGACACTTACTCTGCCCCCGAGCATGTCAAGATGGGCTGTCCCCGAGACACACTCGTAAATACTTTCATTGGGGTCACCAGTCCTCTGCAGGGCTTTAAACAGGGAGGCCTTTAAATACTTAATTACGGTACTTGAGAATATAAACCATTTCCACTGAAGACATGTATATTTTCTACTCACTAAGGATAGTGCTTGCCTAAGTGTTTATGTAAATCACAGCAGGTGAGTTTATACAGCCCTGTGCAAAACAGCTGGAGGCAAAGATGACCTTCAATCAATTGTCAATGCTACATCTGGTTGTAGATAATTAATGAAAGAGTGAACAATTCCACCATGGTTTTGTCACAGCATCTTCTATACTTAGGGAGAGAGTTTACAGGCACCTCCTAACTTCTATAATCAGCTTGCTTGCAGGCTGTATCAACAGGCAGCTGTCTTGTTGTGCTGTGCTTGGTACAACACCCTGAAACATGCCCAGGTCCTGAAGTGCACCTTATATTGTGCTAGATTATTAGGTGACTTGAGCATGCTGTGTGTGTATATACACAGAAAGAATTCCTCCAGTAGCTGGCAGGCAAAAACCTAAGCAGATACCATGCTGGAAGCTGGAGCTGGACAAATTCAGACTGAAAAGAAAATGTCTTAGTTGTTTGGGGTTTTTTTAACTTATCTTTTTAACACAGCATAATTAGCTATTTGAATAATTTATTAAGTAAAGCAGTAGACTCCATCATTTTAAATCTATGATTCAAAGCTATGGATTTATTTAAAATAGGCTCTTTACCAAGCTTTCATTGACAAATGTTATGGTCTGTATTATACAGAACATGACAAGAGATGAACCGAGTGATTTGAAAAACCACAGAAATTAATTCCAGTTAATTCCATAAAGCTACAACCTTGTTCACAGTCTGGTCACCCAGCTGCACGATAGGCAGGCAGTAGCAATGCCCAACACATCACCTCCTTGTCCTGAAGCAGAATAAAGGATCTCACAAATCTTAGTGGCCAGGGTGTGCCTGACAGACAGATGGGTAATGTAAGTGCTGTATGGGAGCAGCACTTTCATGCAGGTGTGCTGCAAGGTTTAAGGGTGGAAAATCCTCATCCAGAGAAAGAAAAAAGGCTGGTGGGCTGACATGCTCTGTCTTAGGTGTCTGAGGTGCATGAGAGGAAAACCTGGAGCCTGGCAGGGCACTGACCTAAGTCTATGCACTGAGACAACAGTGGAAGGAGAAGGTGAAGAGATGCAGGCAAGTGGTTTTACTGCTCTTCATACTGGTTTGCACAGCCATTCTGTTAGTATGGATAAAGACATTTGACAGCTATCCATTAACAGAAGGAGAGCAAAGTGTTAACAGAAAACACATTATACCACATAATGGTCCGAAACTTCCAAGTGGCTGAGCGATACGGTATCGGTATGTTCAAATCAGCAATTTATCTTTGCAAGTGCCAGAAGACTTCTGTGAACACAAAGAACAAAATGACCCTGGTATTCACAGAACAGTCAGCCCTGAAACAAAACAAAACCTCAGAAACAGGTCTCCCTAGCACAAAACACAGTCAAGTTCAACTCAAAGCAGACACAGAGGTGCAGGCACCTATGGTTTAGAATATACATAAAGAGCACTGCTCATGGCTATGAATAATTATTGGATGCTTTCATAGCAATTAGTGTTGCAGATGTGCACAAAGCCAGCATGCAAAGTTGCTGATATCTGTTAAGTCTTGTGTCAGTGCATGAAAAAGTAGCTGCAGTGATGCAGGGCACTTGGTGCCTTGTTCAGTTCTAGGTTCTTGGAAACAACTATTGCAAGAGAAATAGAAGCCTGGAGAAAGAGGAGGTCAATAGGGAAGAGGATGAGTTTTCTATTATGGCTGCGTGTGTTTATGGGGAACAGAGCGTGTTGTCTGTTGCTGATCTAGCAAAACCTGCTGGGATCTTTAAATGACTCAAAAAGCCAAATTCTGTTAAAATGTCTCAATTCACTTAGCCTGCTTTGAAATTGCAGGCTTTGGGCTGTGTGGGATCGGTGCATGGTATCAGACTATAGAGCAGTCAGGGGGTGGATGATGGGCTGCCTTTGGAGGGACTGAGATTTCTTCAGAACAAAGGCTTATCCCATTTATGACATGTCTTGAGAAAGCTTATCCTGTCAAGTCATTTATCACCCTACTAACTAGCTACTCAGCACGGATAATGCTTCTTTGCTAGATCAATGAGAGAAAAAAGAATGTCAGAAGAAAGGAAGGTTTTCATTTGGGGATTTTAGGAGATTGGGAGAGGAGCTGATAGGAGTTAGGCTATCTAAGCTCTTTGAACCATGAGAAAAACATACCAAGAAGGATTTTAGTAAATGCTCATAGTGCAGCTAAAACACAACTGTTCTGCTGAGGGCAACCTCATTACCTTGGTATTTAAATTATGTGAATTGGCACAGCCCTGTGGCTAACAGTATTAGGTTTGGAGTAAGTAGAGGATGCTCTGAGTCGGATGTGGCTCTAATTACTAATACTGAAGTGAATTAAATCCATCATACATTTATCACAGAAAGGCAGAATGGTTTGGGTTGGAAGGGACGTTAAATATCATCTGTTTCCGACCCCCTCTGCCGTAGGCAGGGACATTTTCCGCGAGACCAGGTTGCTCAAAGCCCCATCCAACCTGTGAATGTCTTGCTTAATGCTAACTATAAGACAATTCTGACATGAGATTTGTTACAACACAGATGTCCCCGTAAGCCCCACATTAAAAAGCTTAATTTCCTATGAACTTTGAGGTCGACTCACCTTAATGTTCAAGAAAGTTCAGGCTCCATTGTTTTTTCTAAGAGGGTATCCTCAGCACATTTTCTTTGCATTTTCAAGAATTTTACATTTTTTGGTACTCTTCCACTTTGTCATGTTCAGCTGGAATTGACCAATAGGTTAAAAGACTGAAGGAAAATGAGGACAGGTAGTGTGCTAGCTTAACCTTCACCTCCTCAGCACATCAGAAAACTGAGTTTATATGTATGTATAAATCTACATGATCCCTGCCTTGAAAAAGAACCCATTATTTCATAGTATTTCATTAATATGACTGAAATAACTTTTAGCAAGCATCAGCTGTAAGATGAGTGATGGAGAGGGGCATAGTCTCTCCATTACCTCTACACAGAGAAGCTGCCTTTACCCTGTGTGTGTGATAGTGAATCCCCTGACATAAGTTGTGCCAAAAAAAGCCACCAATACATTATAATCAGTCAACAATCCTGCCTAAAGCAGATGTAGTAAGCTGTGTTTGTACAGAAGATAAAAGTTTTGCCAACCCAAATTGCCACCAACCCCAAACACCCCAAACATTGAAATGCAGATGATCAGCTATTTTTTGAGATCTGCCTAATGGATTTAAATATATTTTACTAATCATTCAATGCTTTTGAAAGCAAAATAATCTTTCAAAAACTCTATGTAGCTACACAAAGCCTTGTGACTAGGGAAGCCCAAGAAAACTGCACCAAATAGAGATAAGTCCTATGTTAACGCTAATACTTCTGAACTGAAAGCACACTTGAAAATGGAAGCATTTTCCCTGTTCAAGTGTTGCCTCTGTGTGTACATGCATCTCCTTTTCTAAAATGTGAGTTTAACACACGGAGGCAGGTAGACAGCAAGCAGCCATGGGGAATGAAGTCACTGATTCATCAGGATGTGTTCAGCACAGTCAGCAATCCCAGGAACTTCCTTGTAACGGCACAGCTAAAGTGCTTTCATCCTGACTCAAGCACGCTGCCTTGAAGAGTTTAGGTTCCCTGCTTATTTACCCTGTAACTTGTACAACAATAAACCACATTGTCATATCTAGTGATGCATGCAAGAAGGACTCATCCATGGCCTGATGACCTGGTGCAGAATTCCCAGTCATTATAATGACTTTTAAATCAGTCTCGTCTAACTCAATAATTAACCTGGTTAATTATAACTCAGTAGTTAACCTGGATCTGTGCTGCTCGAATTTTCCCATTCCATTCTGTTTCCTAGAATCCCTCTGTCCATCCAGTCTGAGCCTAATTACTGTCCCAACATTGAAAGAACAGAGATGTTGAAACCTGAGTACCTGCTTACTGCTCCTTGGATGCTCCCCTGACTCAGCCCACATGCTGGCATGGAATCATTGAATCAGTCAGGTTGGAAAAGACCTTTAACATGATGCGTTCTATCTAAATGTGATCAGTTCACAAAAGTGCTTCTTGTGGCCCCATTGCCACAATATATGGTAATTCACAAATCCTGTAACCCAGTCCCTTACTCCTCACTTTAAGATTGATCACAGTAGCAATAAGAAACAGTGATGCTGGTTTTGTTCTAGGGGAAAGCTTCTATAAAACACACAAGTTTTTGGGTGGAAGGAACCAGCAAGATTTCCAGCCCACTTGTGGATCAGGACCTATTTTAGATGGTTAAAATGCAGCAGGAGTCAGGAGTGTCCCTGGAGCGTCCTTGCTCTGTCATTTAACTTCAACCTCTGGTAACACTAGGCTATAGTTGCTGGTAGCATTATAGTTATTTGGTTATCATATAAAAAAATTAATAGCCAGGGTGATGGGTACCTTGCTATTACATTTCTAGCTCTGCATCTGCAATTGCAAGAAAAAAAGGAAGAATATTCCCTCAGAATTTCAGGAAGAACATTTTGAGGATCTTTGCTTTGAGGGCTTATCGCTGATTCCTTAGACCTAATCTTGCTTGCTTTAGCTCTGGGAAAAATCACAGACTGATGAAGAGGTAGCCAATGCTTCTGATTATGTCTCAGTTGTTAAATGCAGCATGTTTCCATTATTTTTCTTTCTAGCCTTTCTCATGACTAGTGGTGCATTTTTCTGAACTCTCATGATCCCACTGCAAGGTGAGAAAAGTGCCTATTTCCTCTGTATAAGCTGTCTAGAGAGCATGAACAGAATATTTTTCTCATCTCAAGAGTTTTCCATCTCTTGCTTGGAAAGTGATACATGAAAGGGAGAGGGAACTTCAATAGCAATTATTTTATCTTGGTGCATTTTGATAATACCAAGTGTGCTTGTGAAATCTCTCTTCCACTTGAGCAACTGCTAAGTTCTCTGAGGAAAGGTTTCCCAGGTTTAGTTTTGAGGAGAACATTACTGCACTAAGCTGTTAGTGTGAAGTGGTGCCTGATACAGAATGACAGTCCAAAAGGGAGTCTAAACAGCTTTGTCTTCACTCCTACCGTGCTTCACTGCATGTTCTTACATTACCAGCTCTTGCACTGGTTAAAACTGACTTGGTCTCAACTCCCTATTTCCCAACAACTGCAGTAATTTGAATTGTTCCCTCTTTTCTGGATGCATAGTATATACAACTTACAACAATTCATTAGGTACACTAAACATAGGTGTAGTGTATGGCTATACTCTATACTCACAGTTTATGAACTACAGCTCTGGAGTCGGAATACATTGGAATCAAGTTAAGCAGCTTTTGTTACAAAGTTTGAGCATGCTGTCTGGGTGAAGAAGATCACTGCTGGCTCCCAAGATTATGGCGTGATCACATAGTCTGGAGACTTAAAGCTGCCCAAGCAACTCCACCAGGGAATACCACTACAAGAAGCTTGAGCTTCCGCTGGTTTAATGCTGCTCAATATGTGAATAGAGATGTAAATGGCAGAAGGAGTAAGTCCAACAGTATGAATGTTAGGAAGATGTTATGCCACACTTGACCTCTCTCCTGGGCAGCAAGCATAAGACAAAGCTAAGTGCACATGGCAGTATGCTGTTGGTTTATTGTGCTGTGCTGGATAAAGCTCTGGGAGTAAGGAAAAGTTATCTATCTATCTATACATATAGATATATAACTTCTTATAGTAGCCTACAGCCTGAAAAAAATGCAGATGAAGAAAACAGGAGGCTTTGCCCCTGGAAAACCAGGCAAGGGAAGACTGGCATGACCAAGTGCTACCGCAATTGCCACCTAACTTGGAGCTTGGAGAAAATGGTGCGGATGAAGTCTACATGAAAAAAACCCAACCCAAAACACAAAAAAGCAAACCATAAAAACAAAGCATCTCTGTCACATTCAAGTGCAACTCTGCACAGTAAGTGGAAATCAGAAAAACCTCTAAACTGGGTTTAAATACAGCACTAAAAGCACTTGTACAAAACCTGGGCTTTAATCCAAAGCACAAACACAGCCAAGGCTGGCTCTGCTCAGCTATCACAATACAGAACAGCTTGCTTTGAGCTCACTTTACTAGAATGCTTTCAAGTTAGTGTTTAGAGCCTTCAAAGTCATGTATCACAATACATGTTGGTTTATCTCTTGATGCAACAATATAGGAAGTAGGTACCCTGAAAAAGATAATAAGATGTTAAGAAAAATAAGGCTTACAGTTACTGAGAAGCTGTGATGCAAGTACTCCTCTTTGAAGTTTTCATTTTAAATAGTAGGTAATGCTTCATAAATCTCTCTATATTGCTATTTATGTAGCTGGGGAACCCAGCCAATGCTTGCTTGTGATTTGGCTTGTTTTCCAATTCTCCTCAGCCTTCAAAAAGCAAAAAAGCAAACTACAAATCCCCAGGGCTGTACTTTCTGAGTCCACCACATGCCTGCACTCAGTAATCATCCAGCTGAAAGATACTCACTAAGTCCTCAAAACACAAACTATTCAGAAGGAATCCGTCACACTGAGAGCTGAAGTGTGTTACTGTGACAAGGATGTGATATGATAATTTGCAATTTTTAAAATTGCGTTTATAATGAACCTGGAGTTGGAGAAAGAAAGTGCAAATGAGTTCAACTCATGTCATTACTATTTTCACCTAAACTTGGAATATGCACTGTTTCTTACAAATGTGGCATTTCAGAGCTGCAATGACTGGTAGCATAGATGTGATGCTGTTCCCCTAAAATAGCAGCGATGTTTTCAATTAACCCAGGCTCATGTACTGCCACCCCAGGCACCACAGGATGGTCTGGAAGAGATCTATGCACCAGCTTCACAGCCAAACAGCTTTAAATGAATGGATGGACCCAGCTAGTGCAAAGAAAGCTGAACACAGGTCCTCTTGGTGGCCTTACTAAGAGTCTGTGCAAAATTCCCAGCCCCTTAAGAGGCTTACTTGTGGACACAGACATTCAGTAAAAGGTAAAGAGGGGTTTACCTGTATAGGTGAGCATATGCGTGTGCATGCATGTACACCCACCTTTTGATATGAAGAACCCTAAAGTTCAGTACAAAACAGCACATACAGGTACAGCTACATAAAGACAAGAGGAAAGCTGGAATAGATATGAAGAAAAGATGTGGGGTGAAAGACACTAAACGTCTCCCACTCAGCTGAGGAGATGAAAGATGCAGTGTAGTGACAATGAGCAGTGCTAATATGACAGACTGCATTGCAGATTATACGAAGCACACTTTGGCAGTTACCCCCACTTCAATAATCAAGACTGTTCCCAGGTCAGAGCTGTGCTTTATTATTCACTGATTCCTTCAGCATGAGTTACAAGAAGAACATACACTTAGAAGCAGTAATTCATAGTAACTTATTGAAATAATCAACATACAGTTCCCAACGCTCTCCACAATTACCTTTCACAACATCTCTCCAAAACAGATACTGCAGGTAATAGGCAAATATAACAAATGGGTAAATTCAATTTTGAATGGGGAACTCTGACAGAGATACCGCTCTGCTGGGCATCACCCTCCTGGTCTCCTCTTAAAATCCAGTTGTGCGGTTGCTTCCAATAAGAGGAGAACAAGACTGATAGATAGAGAGTATCTGAAAGTCCCTACCCAAAGCATATTGGCTGAAATCAAGTTGAAACAGACAGATAATAGAACGAGGTGTCATTTGACCTGAATGGTGAACACCTATATGTGTTCCAGCACCTGTATGTGTTCCCAGCATATGCTGGGATTGAAGGCAGATACTCTTCACACCCATTATTCAAAACAGAAGTGTTACCTTTAGTGCTCCCATTTCTATCAGCTCATAGCAAATCACAGGAGGAAACTGTGTGGCCAGGAGACAGGCAGAAGAAAAATAGTTTTACACTTTCTAATACTATTAAATGCTATGTGTTCTGGGACAACACTATTTCAACATTAACCAGTCCCTGTGATATCTGTGTACTTCATTCATACAACTCCAGCCTTACAAGGAAGTTCAGGTTGGGAGCATCACGAAGAAGCATCAGCACAGGCCATTGGAAACTGACTTCTTGTCTGTCATGTTTGCTGTATCTCAGGGCCAGCCTGGGTGTTATTTACAGTCAGATGATTAAAGACACCCAGCCTTTAAGCACTGATACAGTGAGAAAGGACCACCTCTCCAGAAGATAATGCCCTTGTGAAAGAAACTCACCCATCCTAATTCTCTTGTGATGGTTTTTACTTTCCTGCTGACTCAGGCTTACTAGAATCAAAAACCCTTTGGATGGTATGTTTTAGATATATGCATATTTATTCTACTAGTTGATTTCATGCACCCTAAAAAACCCAAAAACCAATTTTAAGCTGAAAGGTACAAGGAGAAATGACCTGATGGCTGAAACTCTGGCTTACAATTAGGAATAAAATGCATCCATCACAGGTTTGCTGGGCAACTGCCTTTACCTGTGTCAGTATCCCTATGTGTAAATGAGGAATTAAGACATTGCTCTTATTTTATGAAATGCTTTGAGGCAGACAGTGCATTATTCTGTTCACCAAAACACCCCACACTTCTTTTACAGTATGGTGCCCCACAACTATGTAGTGGACCTTCCTTTCCCTGTAAAACACTTGATGCCTCCTGCCCCTTTTACTGATGTAAGCAGCACAACGGGACACAATGTGCTCTCATCTTCCAGGCTCCTGCAACTTCAAGATGTAACAGAAATGAGCATACCTGAGTGATGCTGGAAGACCTCACAGACCATATTGTCCCAGAGCTGAGGCAGTGCTGTTGCCTAGGTCAGACAAAAAGGCAAGGTAGGGCACAGGTAGTAAGTTGTTGGGTGTTTATAGCAAGCTCTTTCTCTCACTTCGAGTGGATCTACAACACACGTATATGATGCTGAACTAAAACCATCTCCAAATGCAAGGAACACAGTGAAAGCCAGCTCCAGTCATACAGGAACCTAAGGAAATTCTGAAAAGGAACTACGGAGCAGGCGGAATGGGTCACTTACGCACCAGTGCCCTCCAGTGGTTCACACAGCAGCTCAAAGAACTGAAGCCAAGAACCTCTTCCAGGGCTCAAAGACCACGCCATTGTTTCACTAATGGACAGAAATGAAAATGCTGACATCTGGATGTCAGATCGCTCTTTTTAAAATCCAAGTTCTTGCATAGCAATCTCATATCTGCTACCATTATGTACCATATCCATAAAAACCTACATTCCATCAAGTGAATAATATGCTCACAAGCAGTGTAAAATGAGACAGAGACCAAAGTGATTCCAAAGACAAAAATGTTTATTTGTAGTAACTCTTCAAACGGGTATACATTCACAATCTTCAAACAAAATCAGTACACATGTCTAGGGCACGTTCAGTAGGTACCATCAGAAGATAACGCCTTCCTTAGTAATCAATGTTTATAACCCAAGCCTTAGTTACACATTTAGGACCCCTTACACAGGGGTGAATGCTCTAAGTAAGACTATCCCAGTACCAGGCAAACCAGAGTGTTTGTAGAACACGATTCCAATCAGTTCCAGGATCGTATCACAGTCTTTTAGTGAGCAGTAAATATTAGTGGGGGGAAAATATCTAGTGCCAAGCTGAATGTTCTCAAGCACTGAAAAACAAATACAAATGGTGAAGTATCTATAGAAATTTAAATAAATTATTTATTTAAACCTCACTTTTTGTCTGAAAAGAACGAGAAAGTACAGACTGGAGGAAAGAATTCCATAAAACCCTTTTCTCTGGATTTGCCTTGGAATAGGCTTCTGTAGAAAACAAGAATTAGGATTTTGGGGTTTCAGTGGTAGTAATATTGGAATAATAAAGAAATCACTTTAAAATATATATTAATTTACCACATTTAGCTCATATAGCCCTTTATGTATCTTACAAAATGCTACTGTTCTACATACTGCACGTAAAAAAAAGTTTACATATTTATGTATATATACACACAGATAAAGGCAAAGCAAATCAGCAAGGTATTAAAAAGCCAACAGAATCATTAGCAGACACACTGAAAGCTATGCAGTAATGAGGAGTGTATGCTCCACGTGTGCGTTAGTGTCACAGTGCTTCCAATCTCAAAACAGCCTTTTAATTGCCTAAGCAGAGTGCTTGCTCAAAGTCAGCACTACCAGCCATTTCCTCCATTACCACAAGCATCTGATGTTACTTAACTTCTGGCCATCTGTTATATTTAGCAGTATATCAGAAATAAGGCAAAATAACTTCTCACACCCCTGAATATCTGAGGACATTCACAAGATCTTCCAAGAATGAATGCAAAACACACAAGGAGCACAAGAAATGGTAGCCCTAAGCTGAAGCATCTTCCTCTCTATACAAAGCTGCCTCAATGCTTGCCTCTTTCATTGGAAACCAGGCTACTTAAGGAAGTGTGACAATTATTCCCAGGCATTCCTCTTTGTTTTAGCTACTTCTGAATGAAAACTGGAAGCTTCGCAATGGGTTTATGCTCATGATTTCTGGTCTTAAAAACATAGAGAACACTGACGAACAGGTCAGAGATTTGGAGTGGATATTCAGTGTGATGGAGATTCTTTTTGAGCTCTCTAAATCTTGACCTTTGTTTCCCAGTTGCAAGAATGAGTCCACTCTTTATGTATCTAGATATATTCTACCCCAAAAATCACAGCTTAGTATACAAGAAAAGATTTCATTTACCTATCTTGCACCAACCTTCTTACAACAAAAAACAACCAAGCCAACCCTGCCCCCAAAACTCCATGAAATCACAACTTTTCCAATAATAAATAAAATGAACCTTCCTGATGAAGTAAAGGTGCCTGAGAAAACCTAGCTGAGATACCTGAGGAATAAAAGAGACAGATGCCTTTGAAAAGCTTCCTGGGAGATTGGTCATAAAGGACTTGATCAGGTACCCATTAAAGTTTATCCAGAATTCAACATGTCTCTGGGGTCTGTCTGGTGCAGGACTATGGTCCAGTTGACATGTCAGTCACTGTCAGGCACTGAAATGAATGCAGTCATTGTACTGGCACATAATAACCCTTTTGACAACTCAAGCATATCTACCAGGGAATTTGCCAAACATTCCTTGGAGTGTTGTGTGGAGTGCAACACCTTCCAGCCAATGCTTAAACTAGAAACAAACTTGACAGCTTTGGTTGGTGGATACTCAACTCCTTCCCCACCCTCCAAACAATACCGGTGAGAATGACCACAGGTACAAGACTGAAATGACCCCTAGGATCCAGAGTTCAAAATCCCCAAGTTAGTATCTCCCACTTGTCTTGGGGAATGGGATTCTAGGAGAGCCTAACACCTGGGAATGTCAAAGGAGAAATGGAGAAATACAAAAACGTGAGGATTAAAAACAGGAGGGAAGGTAGTGATCCTCCGCCAGCATATTCCCTTTAAAACAGTGTAATTAAAACCTTTAAATTCACTTAGAAATTGGTTTCAAAATAGTCTGAGAGTTTTAAAGACTTTCAAAAATCATGATATTCTTCACCAGAGTTCATTAAAATACCCCTGTAGCCCCCGAGTAACTGCTTGTTTTGCATTAATATTGCTTAAATTAATATAATCCTATCCATGCTAAATGTTAAAATGTCATTGTCTATACAGAGCAAAACCAAGTTCTAATAGAAAGACTCCTAACATTTCAAGGTTACAGGCTTGATTCAGTCTCCAAAACCAGTGGGATTCTTCTCAGAGTGTCCAGTGGATTTTGGACTAGGCCTTAATAAGAGACAACAAAACACTGTGGTTTATGGTGTAGGAGCACACACAAAAGTACACTTGTGTATATACACTGGATATATCATGCAAGTTTTGCATTGCCTATCTTAAACCAGTTGTATTTTAGCCAGTAAAGCAACAATCACCAAGCCAACATGGCACACTGTGTCAAACTAGGCTGTATAACAAAAAGCAATACCCATTCAGAGACATTTTATGTTGTTACTGTTGCCTAGTGAGCAGCTTTGAACAAAGCTTAATGAGACACCCACGTGAACCCAGATATGAACTTGAAAGGCAGAAACCTGCATTAGGATGATGCCTGATCGATTTTATATGTGCTCTGGATGACTCTGAAGGCAGGATATCATCTCTCTGACAGGCTTCCCTTCATAGCAGATTTGATACACAGCAGTGAATAATGGAAACCTGAGGAAACAGGGCAGGGAAAACAAACACAGCATAAGTTTATTCTGTAACATTTTCTTAAATGAAAGAAATAAAGTGGGGTGAGGAGAGGGAGGGTGTCGTGGTTTAAGGGACAGATGGAAAAAAAAGAGTCTGAAAGATCAATTTCTTTTAGTATTTGCCAAGTGTTAATGCTGGGCTGAAAAGCACTGGCTAAATGCAGAACCTCCATGCATCTCTAAAATGGGTCACTCTCAGAAGCCTAGCTAGCTCTAATGGAGCCTGCAGCGTTCATTATGTATGGCCCAACCATCAAGTCATCTAGAAAGTCAAAAAACTAAAACCACTTGCATCTTTCCTTGACAGTGTTATAGCAGTACTCATGCATGGTTAAAAAGGATGACCAGCACAGCGGTTATGTATTATTTCTGAGGAATAATTTGATAATACGATTGCAGAATATGAAACAAAGAAACCCAAGAAGAAAATGAAGGTCAAGTTTTTAATGAGTCCAAAATTAAACATGGACTTTGAAATGCCAAATTCTAGCTCAGAACTAAGGCTGACTGCAGGCTCAGCAAACTCCAAATGCACCTTATGTCTGAGTACATTAAGAGGGCTAGTTCTACAGTCTTGAAATTAAAAACTAATTGTACTGTAAATAACAACAGGCACCAACCCTGCTACCAAGGCTCTTCTGAACTTTGACTTTTGCCTGTTTCTGTGTAGCCTTCAGATTCTTTTTGTAGGATGAGTGTGTGAGATTTTACTCTTCCTAGACTCTTACCTCTGCACTTTGAAACCATGGCTGGTTTACTGGGCTTTGTGTTTTAAAGCAGTAGCAAGGAAGTTTGGGAAAAGCACTTTGAAAACTGCTTTCACAAGTCTTGTTGAATGAGACCTTTTGCGAAGAGCTGACATGTATATACTGGCATACCAAACAGAAATTAGCAACTCTTTGTTTTAATCTTTCGTTAAAAAAACCAACCCTGAAGTCTTCCATAATGCACTCTGTTGTAAGACAGAACAAGGAAATAACAACCAACCAATGCTCCCCCCAAAATCAGCATCCTGTCTCATTTAGGGCATCATAAAGAGCAAAGAATGAAGCCAACATTTAATTGGAGTTTTTTTCCTGCAGTTAGCTTAATACATTGCAGAGACAGACTTAGGTAGCTCACATCCAAAGAAAAAGTTAAAAATAAGTAACAATGCTGCTGAGCCATTAAAACTACACTTTTAAAACTCCTTTGGGAAAGACAAATGAGCAAGGCTTAGATCTCACTGGCAGGCATTTATTTTCTGATTTGTCTCCTCTACAAACAGGAAGAGATGCATCCCTTGATCTCACAGGGAGACAACTGCGTGTGTGTGTCTCTAGGAATCATACATGTTCTGACTTGAATCCAAATCAACAAGCCAAGAAAACCTGCTTCGTTTCATACCACAAAATAACCCCCTGACCTACACAAGCAGATGGCAAGTTTTATCTTACAGCAAACTGGAAGACACATTAGGAAAGAGAACTGTGCTATTTGAGCTAGAATTCATGTGGAAAGAAGCAGCCACTTTATTCAGATGATCACCTATACATAACCTTAATAACAAAGCACCTCTCCTTGGAGGTAATGAATTTACTACAATGTAATCAGCTGTAGAGCCTTTCCATAAGTCTCTTTAGGAAGCCCTGCTTCCATTTCCATGTATTTTATTCTTTTCACATATTAAACCACACTTGCTGTGTTTTTTTCTGTGATAGAAGAAGGCAGTAATACATTCTGCACACAGAAGGACATTCACAAATTTAATGTCACACTATTAGCTTGATCTACAGTAGTATTATTTTGTGGTTCTATTTGCTTCTCTCTGTGCCTTTAACTGGAGATTAAGCTACTCTTATTACAGTGATTTTCTTCTTGACTGTTACCTTCAAAAAGATATCAAGCATGCAGAAAGAATTATGGACATACAAAAGGGGCATGTGGAACTGGCTTTATCTGTTCTTACTTTTCCAGCATTCCTTTTTGCTTGAGGATGCGATACACTTCTGCAGAAGTCTGTGGTCCTTGCAGTTTCTGACCATTTAACATTTCTTGCTCCAATTGTTCAATAGACTAAACCACAGAGGGGAAAAAGAAACAGGAGGACAAGGAGAGTTATGATAAAGTTTTCATAAGCCTGACAACATCATCTGAATGAAAACAAAAAAAGTTAGTGAGTTTATCCTTTCTCAAAAGTGACCTTCCGTGAGCATATAAAATATTCTCCTATATTCTCGTTTGTAAATACTCTCCTTAAATCTGCATCTCCCTCCTTTTTAACACCTTTACCCTCATTCTAGCCTTGTAACACTCAAAAACAAGAGGAAAGAGAGGGGTTCTCACGCAGCACAGCTAGCAAGCCTCAGGTAACTGTACTGTTACTCCAGCAAACCAGGACCATTAGTACTTGCAACAGTGGATTTCACCCAGTGAATGAGGTACCTTTCCAGTTTTAACAAAGGCTTCTGCTACACGTCTGTTCCGGCCACCATAACATGTTGTGATGAGATCAGCAACCCCACAGCTCTCCAGGAAAGTGGCAGTAGACACCTGTCCTTTGCAAAACACTCTGGCAAAGGCAATCATCTCCATCAGGCCAAGGCGAATAACAGCAGCTTTGGTATTGTCACCACAGCAAAGGCCATCGCAGAACCCGGCTCCTACTGCTACTATATTCTATTGAGAAGAGACAAACCAAATGGGAAATGAGTCAATTATTGCTTGCAAAATCCTAGGAGACACCAAAACACGGAACTGCAAACACTCTACTGTTTTAAGACTCGGTTGTTGATTTATTGGGTTTTGGGATTGGTTTTATTGTTTTGGTTTGGGATTTAGATGGCTATGGGATAACCTTTACAAAAGAAAAAACAAACAAACAAACAAACAAAGATGACACGTCTTATATTACTAAGTATTTCAAAGGATAAAAGCAGAGTTAAAGCTCTGGAACAAGTTGCCCTAGAGGCTGTGGAGCTATTATTATTGACTACCTTTATGAACAACCAGGTAACACTACACCGTAACAAAGTTTTACCTAGATTGAGCTGTTCCTGCCCTGAGGTAGGGGTGAAGTTACACTGACATCCCACAGCCCTTTTATCCATATTTTCTTCATGATTAAAGTAATACTGAATCTCAGAATCATTTGTTGACTTCCGTGCTGATACGCTAAGAGACCAAATTCAGCCAAGCTAATAGTATTCAGCCCTTTTAAGTATTCAGAGTTCCTATTACAGCACTAGTTAATCGAGGGTTCTCAGGAGGTTCATGACACAGGAAGACCTTTCCTAAGAAAAAATGTAGTTTGCTTTCTTTTTTTCCCTCAGACCTGGTGAAAGCTTTTACAAAGAATGTGCTGTTTCTTCATGAACAATCAGCTATACAGACCCTTCTTCAGTTTATGAACAGAGAGGCAAGTTGAGATATGTTTGAGTGAAGTGATTTTCTGGCCTGGAAGAGAGAGACTAGCCATGGTTAGTTTCCTCCTACTAACCCCACCACCTCCAAAAAAAAAAAAAAAGAAACCAACAACATAACCACCCCTATTAAACCCCAAACACTCCCCAAAAGACGGCATTCTGACATATTGATAAAGCAAGGAAGCAATAGATGTAGTATTACTTTTCAGCATGTGACAACAGCAGCAGTGACTTCAACAGAAACCACAGGAGAACTAACATGACAGCAGCTAACATAGCACCTAATGCAGGGGAAAAAAAACAACCAACCAAACCAACTTTAACTGTTGCTGAAGAAACAGCAAGTCAGAAGTCGCTAATGAAAGCAACGAGCTGACTAACAGCCTGTTTTGCTTTGGTTTTCAGACTGTAAGAACCAAAAGCTGCTGGTTGTTGCTGTGCTGTGTGGCCTGCCATGGTTATATGAATCTGAATCAAATGAGGCCAGAGGACAAGTCACTGCTTTCTGAGCAGCCAGCTGAGCTGTAAAGGAGACCTTAAAAATATCCCAGACAGATATCCCAACATCAGCCATGAAGCAGCATATCAGACTTTTAAAGCTGATACTTCAGATCATCTTGGCTTAAGTCTTGCCTGTGGTGATTCAGTCAGGGCATGCTTTCGTCAGACCCTCTCCCAGAGCAACCTCCAGTATATTTTCATTTGGTGGCAAAGCAAGAGGAAGTCAAATAGGTATTTAAGAAGTTTTCAGATGGGATAACCCATTTAACTGGAATGTACACATACACAAAGTCTGCGAGTGTTTAGTGCTCAGCTAAAAACAAAACCATTTTTGAACAACCTCTGGACTTTTTCCATGTACTCTTGAACACTCCAATACTAAAGCTTTCCCTTCCCTCCAATTTTGCCTGCTTTGACTTTCCCTTCCACTCTGAAGCAGCCTACCTGACCATAAATTACAGGATGATTTGGCCTATGGTATTTTGTTGTCCAGTTCTACCTTTTGCAATGTTTGTGTTTGGAGCAACAGAAATATTGTTTTAAGCAAGTCATACCAAGACTAGTTACTTCTGAGGAAACAGAGTGGGGAAAAAGGAAGTTGTGAGTCTAGCTGAAACACCAGACTCCTCATTTGTACAATGTCCCCATTGTGTGTTCTTACACATAGTCGGCAAATAATGAGAAATCAAGCCAACTGGTTATACTCTGGAACACACATCCATCCTTAGGAGACTCTTTTATCCTGGCCTACATGACCCTCAGGCCACAACTATTAATTTACAGGGTCTGCCATCTGGTTTCACTCAAATCCTTTAAGAATCTGTGACAACTCTCTTGTGTCTAATACACTGTAGAGAACTGAACTACATTACGTTGAAAGTTACACCTTACTGAAAGACGAGCCACTCCTTCTAGAAATAAAACAACACAAAATCTCACCAAACTTGAGACCAAGTCATTTTCAGTCCAAAACAAGACCAAAACAGGCAGTTTGGTTCTTCAAATTTCTGGGTGCAGGCACTAAACTGAATTTGTTTGAGGAAGATGCATAATGATCTGATATCCAGAAGCTGGCATTAGTCCTAGTCATTTTAAAACATAAGCAAATTAACACACAGGAGCCCCATGGCACTAGCACTATAGTGATCTTCTGAGAAGCAGACCCCAGGGGAGAATCTGTATCTATTTGGTAAAAACATTGTTCTGTATCTGATTCAGTTGATCCTGAACACCACCACTGCCAAAGCCCACACTTGAAGTTACTAGAGTTCCTGCAAATGCAATGGGTGTACATTTCTGTGAGCTCAAAGACTGACTGTATTTGTGTGCACAGCACAGGGGTCCCGAGAGCCCAATAAGCAAGGACAACTTTAGCCTACAGACAAACCTGCTGTTCCAAAGGCTCAAACATACTATCACAACACCACCAACATGACTGCAAACAATGCTTGTCTTGGCCTGAGGGATTCAGAGCTCTCAAAACCACCTCACACTTGAGCAAGCACACTTTGTCCATTTCAGCATTAGCAGCTTTTTACAGTAGAGCACCCAGTAAGCAAGATACACAGCATGTTTTTACATTGCATATGGTTTTAGGCTACCAAACCACTTTGTACTAACAGGCAGGTCTTTCGCTAATGTGGTATCCAGAAGCTGGCGTTAGTCCTAGTTATTCTAGAACATGAGCAAGGACTAGATTCAGTTATAGTGAAGCTATGCTCCAGAAGAGAAATGGTGATACCAGGCAGTGCTCACAGTATGTAGCAGAACAAATGAGAGAAATGTCTTTTACTTGCACGCGACCTGATGCAAACATGGCAGAAGTCACAAATGCAAGATCAAGAGATGATCATGAAATCAAGGCTAACAAGTCTGCAGACTTTGCTGACAGATTGTTCTCTTACACAGCCAGTGCTCAGAAATACCCAGTTTACAGTCCTGTTCACTAAGTTTGTGGAGTGCTCATGAAGACAGCATCAGAGGCCACTTCTGAGGCAGTCATTACGTCTTCATAATTAAATGGATCATTAGAGTAGTTCTCTAATGCAGTAGCATTAGTAGCATTTTAGTAGCAGAAATACTAATTCACCTCGGACATCCAGCCTTCCTTGAGGTAGCTCAGCACAGCCTCCTTCTCCTCTTTCTTACACATGAACTTGGAGAAGCTCTTTGCTTTGCATCATGGCTAAGAGAGGTCAAATGAAGACTCAACAAATAAAAGACAGTATCAGCAGGACTGTCAGGGAGGTTAAGCATAAACTGCTTGCTTGCTCCTAGCAAACTTGAAAGTAAATAATGGATTTCATTTCCACTTAATGTCAGGAAAGAGTAATTGCCACAATCAACTTCTATAGTACCTAGACTGACTATCCAACAGGGACTGCCATAAACCACTTTGCAAGACCACCTGTGCAAGTAATAATGCACATAACCTGGTAAATAATAAATCATCATTCTACTTCTTACTTCTTTGCTTAAGGTTAAGCTGGAACCAGAAAATTTAGAGATGAGCCTGAAGCAACCTGAAAGGCAATCACATCTACTGCACCTTCTCCTTCCTAAAATAACTGTCATATCTGTCTTGGTCCTTGGCTGCTGCCACTTGAAGGTTTTTAACTCTCCAGATACCTGAACACATACATCAGGCAGGAGCATGGCCATTCTGCTGTATCCAGAGATCCGTATCACATCCATGAGCATCCAGGAACACATCCATGCATATGCATAGCTGCTCATACTGCTCTTAGAGTGGTGTCATAATCTTTAAATGCTTCCTAGGAAGGCTCATTCATCATATGGCAAATGGAATCTGTAGGTGTTCTTGCGTCACGCTGCCTGTTAAGTCAACTGGATACCTCAAAACTGAACTATCCAAATTTGAAGTTTGTTAATTTCTGACCTCAACCCTTAGAAAAGGTCAACAAATAAATGTGAAATGTGCTCAGCAGCTCAAAAGAAAAAAATACCCTCATAGAGAGGAACATGCCAAGCATGCCAACAAGTTACTATAGACAGTAGCTCTTCTTCCTCAGCATCATCAGGTTTTGTGAAGTGACTACCATTACCTATTCAGCCAGTCTCCAAACTGACACAAGACTGCAGTTTCTATACTTCAGTATATTTCCATCAGCCCATTGTCACAAAAACCAAATGCAGTAAATGAAGTGGATATTTAATATATATATACGTATATAAATGGCAAACCACATGTTCTTACATGACCACCCACCTGCAATACTTACTATTACAGCTGGAATCTGAATATGCTTCAAAAAACAAATTTCAAGCCTAAATTATCATTACTGTAAGGGAAAGCTGTGCTCAGAGCACACACCTTGTTACCCTACTGTATTTGTTCCCAACCTTTAGGTAACCATCCACACTGAAAGTCTTCCCCACTTAGAAAGGCTTGCAGAAATAAAGAGTGAGGAAAGTGTAGGCTTTTAACAAGATCTAGTCTATTATACCAGAAATACCACAAAAATCTCCTTTTCCCATGCTGGTATTTATAGAAAGATACACAAGCTGGGAGAATATACTATTTCACACAGTGTACTATTTCTCATCCTTTAAATACCAGTACAGGAGTTGCTTTTACTATTTCCACCTCCAAAAAGACAGCCTGGTCTGGCATGTGTACTGCTTACTTCTGTCCTCTAAGCTGTAGTTTGCAGAGATGCTGCTGACATTTTGAATTGGCACTGCTAGAGAAAAAGCACTGTCACCTTCTGAAACAGGAATTTCCTCCTTCCAGCAAGTTAAATAATGCTAATATTTAGTACTTTTTCATGAAGTAACTTTCCAAGTTTAATAAAGCAACTGTCAGCTGACAGAAGCTACACTTCAGATTCTCCCCAAAGAAAATCACATCAAAAGATCCTTATTTTTCACATTTTTTATTACAAAGATTATCAGATTAATCATAAAAAAGCCAGGTGCTTGTTGTTACCCTTAGCAAGCAATTCTCTTAAGAAGAATGTAGAACTACTAAGAACAAAAGCTCAAGTTTACATTTCATTATTCACATCTGAGCTTTGCATTTTGTTTTGCACAGGCAATAAAAACATACCCATCTGTTCAATTTTAGCTTCTTCATTTTCTTTCAAAGGCATAAACATGCTCCCAATGCATTAATAAAATTTTGCAATGTTTGAGTTCAGACCAGCTCAGGAAATGATTTACAGGCTGTCAGCACAAGAGTTAGGATCACACTAGAAAGGGTTTTAAATGAAAAATTACTGTTAAAAACATGATTTTAATAAAAAAGGTTTTGAAATTAAGGAAGGGTTGTATGTTTAAAAAGCATCACCGAGACTTGCATAGCTGATCTATGTCACTTTATACCAATTCCTGCCTTTTAATCAGGCAAGAAAGTCTTTTTAAACAAGTTAATCTATCCTGAATTCACTGTTTGTTCAAAGCTCATACCATGCATTTCTTTGGAAGTCCCAACTCAGTGAACAAAATATACTGCAACAAAACCAAATTATCAGAGCACACAGAATATACACAGCTTTTTAGAAATGCAACTGGAGAGTTCAGTCTGCAGGATGCATGATGAATAATGAAGCAGGAGGGAGGAACAAAACAAGACTATAAAGAAAACACACAAATTTCATCTCAGTTTCTTTCCAGGTCAAGAACAATTTATTTAAGTTCTTCTGCACTTCCAAAGAGAGACTGGTATCTTGACTGACTTTACAGTAAAGTTTCAATGTCTGATGACTGGCTGCCCAGTTTGATGGGCACACTCATCTCTAAGCATCCTTTCACAAGATTTGTCTAGAATAAGAATCACTTGGGACAGAGCTCCTCTATCCAGCAAGAACTGAAGCTAGCCAGGTAACATCAGGCTGAGCAGATTTCAAGGAAAAATAAATCTGTAAAACATTTTGACTAATTTCATGGGTCTATGCACAGGGATTTCTTTCCTGCTAACCTTCTACATCACCACATTACTGTTTTAAAGTAATGGCTGTGGAGACAAACTACAAGTTCCACAATATTGAGAAATTTCTATAAATACAGTAAGTCTAAAGTATACATGTTACACCAAAGTGTATCCCATTAGCCCAGTGCACAGACCCGTGACCTCCTTCTCAGGACTTCCAGTATGACAGCTCAAGAAAAAATTTACCAAGAAAACCAGTATGCCACAAATTATGTTATTATAGCTATCAGCCTACTTCCTGCTAAGTAGGAATCAGAACTCCTTAGCTTAAAGACATCATCCATTGGTGTGGTAGCTTTGCAAGTGAATGGTGTAGTTTGCACATAATTTCAACAGAAAAAAACAAAGCAATAAAAAAATAACAACACAAAATATAAAAAACTTAAAAACTAAACCAAATTACCTGCTAAACCATTACACCTATCAGAAATGCTTCCATGATAGGTATCAGATAATGTGAACTACAGTACTATTAGCCAGGGTGCCAGACAACTAACACCCTCCTTTCAGAAATGGCCTGTAAATTCCCCTGAAAAAATAGCAAGGTGGCTATGTTTAAGCTTTGCTTCCTGTCAGCATCAATTATGTTACCAAAAAACCCCAGATGAGTAACTGTCCAAAATAACTTTGTTCCTATACAGGTCATTTCTGTATGTGGTTATCCACAAGAACCTTCTGCAGTGTATGTCCACAAAACATAAACCGTAAGAGTGCTTACGTTGTGTAAGCCAATGAAGAGGGGAACAGTTTTGTCACCAGACACAAAGGATTAATGCCAACTTCTTTTGCCCTTTCTTTTTGTGAACACGCTTGCAAAAAGAAAAAGGGAACTAAAATGGCTTCAGAAATATATTGACCAATTAGGTGAAATCAACACTGGCTTCATGACTGTGTGAAAGATGTAGAAAGAGAATTTGGGAGACACTAAGACCAGGGTCTAAAAGCCAACTCTTAGAACATGCTGCTCCCTAATTTCCCATCTGGTTCTTCCAGAAATGTTATGGAGTAGTTTTATGTATTATATAAAGCACAATAAACTGAATTCTTTAAACGAAAATACCCTCTTTTTTGTATAAGAATCACCCTTCTGTTTGAGTGCAAACAGCAGCCTGATAATCTTACCTTCAGAGCACCACAAAGCTCAACTGTATCTGCATCATCTACTACAGTTATTCGGAAGTTTGGAGTCTGCAGGAGTTCTTTGAAAAGAAGGCCATTTTCCAAGATTTTGCTGCCTGTTGAGAGAGAGGAACAAAGGCTAAGAAATGAATTATTTATTTGGGTATTATTTAGCATTTCCTGTGCAAGCCAAAATACTTAACAGCAGAGATGAGATTTTTCTACCTTCGTCCTAAACAGACTCCTGCTTTAAGTGACTAAGGATATGTCTACACTGGACTTCAAAGCTCTGCACTGAGTTACTCTGGACTGCTTCATAATTCATTGTCTGCTCAGCAACACAGTCTAAATAACAATTCCATTAATTCTCTATATTCTTTTTTTTTCTCAGTACCTTAAAAAAAACCCAGTTAATAATAGAACAAAGGTGAATTAAAAATACAGCAGGTGCAATTCTAACAATTACTTCAAGGCCTGAACTCCAGAAAAATACCTACTGATAAAGGCACGTCAAGACTGTTTTATTAATTGAGCATGCTGCCACTGGCAAAAGTCTCTAAGCAGTAAGAGGTAACTCAACCTTTCAAAAATAAGTTCAACGCAAAAGCTCTTAATGAGAGGTTATAAAGCTAAAAATGAACAAAACTAAAAATAACACTGAAAAAAATAACATGAGCTCTATGCTATTATGTACGACTACCTGTATGCATATATGCAAACACACAAATATGACTATCTAGACACTGTGAAAGTCAAAACTAGGCATGTCCTTGTGCTAAAAAGGTATGCAGACATGAACACAGAACTATGCTGATGCAGACATCAGCACAGAACTACAACCAGGTCTAGCTTTTGGAGATACTAATTATTCTGAGAAATTAAAATATTGATAACTTAAAAAAAAAAACCCCAAAACAAAAACCAACCTAAACATGCATAAAGGTACCACCTGTGACCGTAACACCTGAGCTGGGGCACAGAACATTTGATTATTCATATAAAGCCATGCAGACCCAAGAAAAATCTTAAACACACTAATAAAATAAAGCAGTTTGTTATGTGGAGGGTGATAAAAAGCATGCTTACTATTTTGCTTGCTAAGGTCACGACCCTACTGAGAATAGGTAAAATTGCACTCCTCTCTCCTATTCCTGGTATTGCCCTAGTACTTTTGGAAGTGTAAACATTCCAGGAAATTCAATATTAAAATAAGAAGAACACAACAGTTTCTGATAACAGCCAGCTCATGTTGAAAACAATAACACTTGAGCTATTTTGTGTGCAGCTATGAGGGCAGGAGCATGTTTTAAACATTCTTACTACTTGGAACAGTACCTATTGTGGTTTCACAGAATTTCTCTGCTGCCACCTCGTTGGCAATGTTAGCTCCCATCAGCACGCTGATGTCTATTCCCATCTTCTCTCGAATAATGTCAGAGATGAGTTTGAGTCCCTCTGGGCCTTCATCTATACCCTGCAGCCAAGATTAAATGGAATTACTAAGAAGTCATTCATGAGACATAGCGGAGGAGAAAGCACATCACAATTAGTCTTGTCCATGGGTTAGAAGTGTAACAAGGTCTAAGATGGAGACTAAAGATGACATACTTGCTACTGGTGAAACTTCTGCTGTTGTTGCAGCTTCTCCAAGCTGTCTCCTTTTCATTAAGAATTGGGACTAAACTCTAGATAAGGGTAACAGTTAGACCTCATCCTAAGAGGTGATGAATATTCATCTTTGTTGGTTCAGAATCTCAGCTGTTTATTAGCAGTGTACCCTTACTAAAACCAGTGTAGCATCATCAATCCATCAGCTGTCTGCACTTGGATTTGAAACTGCCCCAAAACTCACAAAATCGCATCCTAATAACTTGTTTTGTGAAGAGGTATCTGAACTGAAATATCAGAGAGATTCCCTTGTATGTAATACCAACAACAGTTTACAAGTAGAAACCAAGTTTAATCCTTTTGAATACTACTACAAATGGAACAGCCATTCACAAGACACATAGAAAGATGAACAGCTGAGAATAACTTAATTTCTACGGATATTCTTAATCTGTATTTATAAGGATCTCTCTACAAAGCATGAAAGTAGGGGCAGAAATAGGACCTTAGAAAGGATCACCCCAGAGGTTAATGCTGCACTGGAGAATCTGGTACCCTGAACTGCCTGCACCAAGAACTCCAAATTGAGACCACTTTCTTCTCACAAAATCTATTTCTCCTAACCTGCTAAATGCAGGCTCCTTTTGAGTTTTTAGAACATGGGCATGGCAGAAGAGCTGCTGAAATGGTCTGTCTTTTCCACATATACCACCTTTTATACAGTGCTATTTTTTAACATTGAGGATTCAGTACTTTTGGGGATTGGCAATTTTGAACTGTGACTTGAAGGCAAAAATGCAGTGTGGTCCTCTACTGCTTTCAGATACACATCCACAGACATTTTTTATGTTGGCAGTAGCGACATTTCAGACAGGCAGTAATTTGCATTTCCAAAGACCAGAGTTGCTATTCCTTAAATAACATGGTGCAATCAGAGACATGCAGAAATGTCTGTATAAAACCAGACAATTAGGCTAATGCTTGCATTTCTGACTTATTTTTAATGCATAGCTCTGCTTTCTCATCTTTAAAGAGCCATACAGAACGAATGTGGAAGAAAGCACACATATACATGTACTTTTCCCCTCACAGTGCCAAAAATGTCTCCACAAAATAACTGTACGGCCCCTCCTCCTAAGCAGACAATTGATAAACAGAAAAGCATGCACGCATGGGGAACAACTCCAAAGATGTGAGTATGTACACAACAATTATTCACCCAAGTGAAAGGAGATCAGAGAGGTTTAGGTGCCAAATTCTGCTCCACTATGAAACAGATGCAACTTCTGACAAAGTCAGAGCGCACCTGTTTCTTGTGGTGTCATTGGTATCATTCCAATACTGACTGATAGATGACAAGATCAAAAACAGACACTGAGCCTTCCCCAAAAACCAAGGCTCCAAGATGGGAATTTCCACTGGGCAGCAACTATCCCCAGCCAAAGCAAGTCTAATTCTGTGATCTTACTGCTTGCGTTCTAACATGCCTGAGAGCAACCCCTGAGGCCCATGTATAGGTAGGTGAAAATGAGATTGATGTTGAGGCTGCCTGAAGAGTGTTTTGAATGACCATCTAATCTGCTTCCTGTGCTCACTGATGTACCACATCACAAGCTGTATGAAGTTCCTTCCCACATACCTACACAATGATTAGCTCATTTTTCTTAGACACCCGTGATAAGAACTTATGTAAAGCAACACAGCTGCAGAAGCTTCAATAGAACACAGATTAACCACCAGACAAATGTCTTATTTCCCAAAGGCTCAGTCTCATTATTAAGCATTAGGCTCTGCTTGAAAATTAGACTGTCAGAAAAAGGGGAAAAAAAAAAAAAGACAAAAAAGACTAAGGTGCCACACTACTAACTTGCCAAGCAATTTAGGAAGCACAGAAACAAGACCTCCCACTAATGATGTTTTCAAGAGCAGAACTGCACTTTAACTGCCAAGGTTAATAAAAGCCACTTTAATAGCATTAGTGTTGAGCATAATGAGACCACTAAAATATGACTGATGAAAACAGCATGTAAAAAGAAACTGCAAAAGTAGAGGAAAGAATGCATTTTTGCCTCTACTACTTAGTTTCACTGTTCTGTTACATCTCTGCCCTTTCTTCTTAAATTATACTTTTAATGATGCACAGTTATGCCTTTTTGTAAAGGCTAACATGTACTTTGTATTCTCCTGCAAAAAAGAAATGCAAGGGCCTCACACCACTGCTTTCAAAAGACCAGTTACTGATGCAGTGTCACAATGTGCCAGTAGGAAGCTGCCTGGCAATCAACTCAGCTTTGCATGGCAGGTGCCACTATTTCACATATAGTAAACTAAGTATGGGCCTCTTGTTATGTTGGGGAGTTCTTGTTTGTTTGGGGTTTGGATTTTTTTTATTTTCCAAGAGAAGTATACTCCCCCTCTTCCTTCCTTTTTTTTTTTTTCAAACATGGCCATTTATCAACACCGCAGTGGTAATCAACACCCCGAGCAGTAATCCCACAGGAATATAGGCCCAGACTCTGCTTTCAGATGTGCTGACATAAATCTCCATTTGCTTCACTGATTTCATCAGAGTTATTCCTGTCACTAACAGCATGAGAACATAAATCACGTTTAGCAAATTGAAGGAGAGGAAAGTTTACCCTGAGTTTGCAGAAGAAAGAAGCATAAATGACAACTTCAAACTTAAGGGCATCTAGGACAATTGTATGGGTTTGATGCTATGCATTCAGCTTTTTAACACTTCTTTGTTTTATCCTTCTACAAAAAAGCTTTTCCTGCAAAATGCAGCAAGTGCACTTAGGAAGCATGACTTTTCCCTATATCAGCAATATATCAGGTCAGCACTGACAAAGTAATACAGATTTGATGGACTTAGTTAACCAAACTAAAAGACAAGCTTGCAGTAAGAAGCAATAGAGGGGTTATGTTCCTTTTGAGCACAGCTCTCTATCATTTTCCAGAAATGACTGTAAACAAGGGAATGTGTGCTGTGAATATGGCCTATTCTCAACTAAGTACAAAGAAACAACAAAACAGGATCTTCCAAACCTTGTGGGAATAGCTTGTTCTTTGCAGCTAAACGTGAAGGAGAGCAAAAAAAACCATGAATAAAAAAGAAGCTAATCCACATTTAAAAATTCTCCTGCCACCAAAACTACAAACACTCCAGTGAAACACTTCCTGCACCTCTGCCCCCTCCTACTTCCTGTGTTCCAACTGTCATTTTGGGCCATGCTGAACAGATTATCTTGTTGCAACATAATATTTGACACAAGCAAAGGCAACGTCCTCTCAGTCATGTGAAATTCTCTCAGCAGTTCTTAAAACGATCATCTCGGTGTGTGGGATGTGCATTCACAATCAAAGCATTATGCTTGTGCTCTGTTCTTCATCTAATGATGCGTTTGGAAACAATAAATAAAAGATTGGAAAGCTTGGTAGTGAAAAAAATATGCACTCCCTCTTTTTACAAATCTTGCGAACAGTCTCATTCTCCTCTTCCTGCAAGCACTAGCCTAAAATAAAGCACCACAAACCAATCCACTAATGATCGATACAAATTCCAATCTTATATCTAGAAATGCTCAATGGAACAATCGAGTGAATAATGCAAAGTGTCTTTCCACATCGAAGTATCACGCCATCTTGGTTTAGAAGGTTTCATGACACATTCTCAGTTATTAGTGCACAGTATTTATTATACCTTTATAAGAGTTATACCGAGCGCTTTCTTGGGTACTCGTCCTGTGATTTCATCGCAGACTTTATGAATGAACTGATGAGGAATGACAAAAACCAGCAAGTCTGCATCCTGTACAGCTTCATTAAGGTTTGGGACAGCAACCTGTGTAATTATGGGAGAGAAAGGCCACATAACTTGTTGAAATTAAGACTACACACAAGTGTTACCTGATAGGCAAAAGTATGTTTTTGTCTTATACTGAATGCTACAATTGTGCTTCATCACTGAAAACAAGCAGTAACATAAACTTCCCAGAAAATCAAAAGAATTTAAGCTTTCAAAAAACCTATTTTATGTCTTGAAAGGAGCATCTTCACAGCCACCTACATGGTTAGTGCCATGAAAATTCAAAATGTTCTTTAACATTCAAACCAGTATTTCCAGTAAGAAAATATAATTAAGAAGCTGCCCTCTCTTTGACAAAATAATCTCTTATTTTTTAATAAAGTATTGCATGCAGAAAACTAGTTCCTTTACTTAGTTCCTTATACACTCAACTTTCTTCTCCAGGCCTCTTACACCTATCAGTTTATATTCTCTCTCTGCACTCATAGATTTTGCTTACCCTTTAAGAAGGTGACCTGCTTTGAAGTCACCTGCCACACTCCACTCTTACTAACATTTGATGACCACCTTAAAATAACACTCAGGTTTAAAATGCAGCAATAAGCTCTACATACCAATAAAGAGAATAAACCTGAATGTGCAGAAAGTGGGCAGCAGAAACACCACATCTGGGAAATGGCATTTCAGCATTATTGTTAAAGAGAAAACTTCACTGCATGGTAATTCATGGTCTTCCTGCCCAGAATCTCTACAGGAAAAGGCTGCAGCAGCTGACAATTCAGTAATGTCAAGAGTCACCAACTGCCCACTCACCATCATGTTACAGCAACAAAGAATAGATGTAGAGTCCCAGTGTTCTGCCCTGACAATGCTATATCTAACACGCTGATGTGGCTGCACATAGCTGAAACTCAACTGAGAACCAGGTAAACTGCAAATGGTTTGTTCTGTAATACTTTCTAAGGATTTTAGAGTACTTTAAATCCTCTTCAATTCTCAGTGACCAGCCAGTGCCCTTCCAAAGATCAGGGCAATTTAATTTTTGTAGTAGGTAAAGTCAGAGCTTGTTACTGTACTTCTTTTGCTTCCCTCTATAGAAGCTGAAGTAGCATGAAGGAAATGGTGAGACTGGGAAAAAATAAGAAATAATAACAATAATAATAAAAAAAGAAGGCAGAGTACAGTGCATTGGATTTACCTACCTGCACAATTGCAGAATTTTACTTGTTCAACTCTCTGATCTCATCAGTAAAATAGCACAGTCTCAAGTATTATAATCCCTAAAGGTGCTAACAAAACAACTTTCTACCCCCATTCACAGCATGAGCTGCTCCATAACTAGAATTTAGCTTCTGAGCCTTACCACATTATCTGGCAGCTTGTATCCAGGGAGGTATTTTACATTTTCATGGTCATTATTTATGATCTCTGTCAGTTTTCTCCCATTAACATTCTCCTCGAAGACCCACATCTTCACTGTGGAAGCAAACTTCTGCAGTTTTTTTACATTATTGCCTACTATTTTGGCAACCGCAGAACCCCTGCAAGGAAGAAAACAAAAATACTCTAATAAAATTATGATTCTGCTCTAGAAGAAAGAGATTGTCTTTAGAATAAACAGAAATTCACAGCACTTTGACCTAGTAAAACAAGTGGGAAAGTACACTAGTCATTCACATGTGCTGCTCCCTCTCAAGTCTACCTAGTGTAGGTTGGACTGAAGCATTTACTGAAAATGTCCTTATTTTGCCTACTTACTGGCTACCCAGTGAGAGTTTGGGTTACTGTGTTTTCACAAATCAAATGGATTATATCTTCAAAGCAGTGGTAAAAGTGACATACTTTAAATTTAAGAAAATGGGTAATTTTCACCTTTAAGAAGCTGGAAGCATTCTTTGCTAAGATGACTGACCCATCAGTTGCTGTACAATACTGATAAGCATTTAAATCCAAGAAGCATTTCTATCCTGCATAAGTTATAAGCTTTATGGTTGCGCTGCCCACCTCACAGAATTTAACTGTTGCAACAGCATCCTCTGAATATGCAGGCAGGCAATTCCATTACAGTTAAGTTAGAATCATAGAACAGTTAGGGTTGGAA
>NW_009936879.1:0-611 GCF_000696875.1 Nestor notabilis
AAGCACACACTGAAGCCGGGTCATGGGGAGCATCTCCTCACCCAACACCCACAAGTCCTTCTCCTCAGGCTGGTTCATCCAGTCTCCCCCAGCCTGTGTTTGTGCTGGGGTTTTCCTGACGCAGGTACAGGACCTTGCACTTGGTGGTTCTCCCTTTTTATTTACCAGTCCTAGCAGTCAGCAGCCTCAGGTTTTGCTGGCAAAGGAGCTGCATCAGGACCACTGTGTATGGTAACCAACAGCAAAACACCACCAATATGTCTTACTGCGTGTTAATTTTATTCACACTCTCAGCCTTCACAGCACCTCTTCAGGCTTAATGCCACCGTTTCACTAAGTGTAGCTTGCTTCAAACAAACTCTTTACACAAACCCTTGCCTCACAGTTTCATTCAGAGCCCTTGTTCTCATAGATAAGCAGTAGTGAGACTACTCTCCCTCTATACTTCTTCTATACCATCTATGTGACATAGCCCTATGTCCATCCTGGTAGCTCTTTTCCAAGGCAAATATCACTTGTATCCAGGTATCACGCATGAACCCATGAGTACATGAACCTATCCATAGTTCAGAGTACAATAGAGAGAACACCACTAAAAATAGGTTCTTTAG
>NW_009936879.1:632-9795 GCF_000696875.1 Nestor notabilis
CTCCTCAGCTGTGGCACATGCACAAGTGACACGATGTGAAGTAAGCACTTCATGTTCTTGCTCTGCTATTGCTAAGACTTAACACTTAGTCAAGCACTGGTAAAATGCAATGGGCACAAGCCACTTCGTGGCAAATGGGTTTTGTGTCTGTTTTTTGTTGCATCATTGAATGATGTTTGCTACATTCCGAAGCCCAGAGCACTTTGTCATATCTGATACCTCTATTCCACAATCTGAGAGCAAAGTTGGAGCCCAGATATGTGGATAAAAATTTCCTCATGTCTGTCCATAGCCACTTGCGATGAACCCTACTTTATCTTCTTCCTCCAAACAAAGCCAAAGGTAGTCTCATTTACTTTGCATTGTGGTATATGGAGGCTTTATTAGGACATGGTCAAAATAGTTAGTTACTCACGTGTTAGGGATAGAATCATAGAATCATTGAATAGTTTTAATTGGAAAGGACCTTAAGATCATCCAGTTCCAACCCCCTGCCATGGGCAGGGACACCTCACACTAGACCATGTCACCGAAGGCTCTGTCCAACCTGGCCTTGAACACTGCCAGGGATGGAGCATGCACCACTTTCTGGAGCAACTTGTGCCAGTGCCTCAGCACCCTCACAGGAAAGAACTTCTGCCTTCTATCCAACCTGAACTGCCCCTAGTTCAGTCTGAACTCATCACCCCTTGTCCTGTCACTCCAGTCCCTGATGAAGGTCCCTCTCCAACATCCTTGCAGACCCCTTCAGACCCTGGAAGCTGCTCTGAGGTCTCCAGCAGCTTCTCTTCTCCAGGCTGAACAGCCCCAATGTTCTCAGCCTGTCTCTGTATGGAAGGTGCAGAAATATTAGGGTTTCCTACTTTCTTTCCAGAAGTTTACATAAATCAGCACTTCTGCACATGAAACCAGCAGTAAGTCCTTGCAAAGCCCAGAAAGAGGTACAGCTTTCACAGGTTTGCACTGCACAGCACTGCACTTCCACAGACATGAGTGCTGGGCTCAGACTCCCCTGTTCTCACCCTGTGTTGGTTGATACGCAATGCAGTGATGGCCCAGAACATCACACCATTATCATGTCCAAGAGCATTTGAAAACAAATACATCAAGAGCCAGATTATTGTGTTATATTATCATCTTACAGAACAACACTAAAAATACCACTGAAGTCATGGACACTGAGAGGGTAAGTCATAGGCAGTGTGGGAAATGGGGCAATTAGAGAAAACTCCCTCCACTTCCCCGAAGTCACGCTATAATATAATTATAATATAACAAATGTAATACATTAAAGGAAATCTTGGGGTAAAATGCTACTTCCTGGGTGGAATGTGGTTGGCATGTATGGAATCTACCCTACAATAACTCCCCAGGAAACACAACAACCTAACATAACCTAAGAGGAACTGAATGGAAAGTGGAATGAAAACACTGTGGCCAGGCTCTGTTACACTCCCTGCAAGAGTGGGAACTTGAAGGCACCATGTACTGATAAGCCACATAACAGCTGCCAAAGAAGGAAGGTGAGGGCCCATTGTAATGCCAGTTTAACAGCAATCAGTAGCAGAAGTATAAATAACTGGAGTCACTCAAGCTCACGGGCATACAGGTAAAAAATTGGAACTTGTGTTAATATGGAAAAGACTGGACAGATACAAGGGCTTCCTAAAAGGTCAGGAACAACAGTGACTAATGAAGAGTTCAGCCTGGAGAAGAGAAGCTGCGTGGAGAACTCAGAGCAGCTTCCAGGGTCTGAAGGGGGCTACAAGGATGCTGGGGAGGGACCTTCATCAGGGGCTATAGTGAAAGAACAAGGGGTGATGGGTTCAAACTGAAACAGGGGAAGTTTGGGTTGGATATAAGGAAGAAGTTCTTTACTGTGAGGGTGCTGAGGCGCTGGCACAGGGTGCCCAGAGAAGCTGTGGCTGCCCCATCCCTGGCAGTGTTCAAGGCCAGGTTGGACAGAGCCTTGGGTGACATGGTCTAGTGTGAGGCGTCCCTGCCCACGGGAGGTGGTTGGAACTGGATGATCTTAAGGTCCTTTCCAATTAAAACTATTCAATGATTCTATGCCTGTTCTTGCAGTTAGTGTACAATCAGTGGCAATCTTTGAACCTTCATCTATCACATATTTGTATAATAAAACCTCTCAACTGAGATCTGTTTTGTTTGAGTTTCCAGAAACTTGAATACTTGACTCGATGGGTGAATCTGTTACTGAGAATCCCTTTATAGGATGGGCAAACCCTCTGATACAGCGTGCTGTCCACTAGAGCTCCTGCAGAGACTCAAGGGTCTTGCCTTTCCTGACACATTGACAGACCCATCAAACATAAAGGTCTGGGATAAAACGTTTCTTAATGTGACAGGCAGACACTGACAATGCTTGAAACCGAGGCATTGCTGGGCTCAGGAGGGTGCACAGGGCATACCTGCCTGGTGGAGCTAGTCATGCCACCAGAAAGGTGCACAGAAGAAAAACCATTGGCTCTCAAAGAGGTGATGATATAGCTCTGTAGCCCAGTAACCACGATACTGGTATTGCTCACAATAGGCCCCAGTCTTTTTACTGAGTTTGCAAGTCCTCAGGGCTGAGGCTTTCTGGGCTTGCTTCATCTGAACTTGTCTTGACCTGCTTTCAACTTGCTATAACAGGAGTTTTCCTAATTGGCCTAATTTGCTTTACTTTTGTTTGTCTTTGTGTGGTGCAACTCTAAGTTTGCATAGATGGCTGTAACAAGGAGTTGTGTATGTAGAGTGAGCTCCTTATGACTCCCACGTAAAGAAATACATGTGTGGTACGGCAGCAGAGGCCTCGAGATGGAGGTGTAGGACGTGGCACAGAAGAGTGTTGGGACGATACAAGGTGGGGCATCAGCTTGGAATTAGAGAGCCCTCAGCTACAAGCAACTCACCAACAAAGAAAAACAGACCTAGAGAGTCAAAATGATCTTCTAGAACAGCAAAGAGAAGAAAGAGTAAATATCAGACTAATTTAAAATGCACCACACATGGTAAATTCTTATGTGAAGTGGACCTGCACCTTCTGACCAAGGAAAAAAGAGCAAGGTATGAAAGTGTTTTAGCAAACGTAATCAAAATGACTCCCAGTTTATGCCCAGTTGAGGAAGAAGAATCTATCTCCATCATCATACTCCTCCTAATGAAGGACTCAGAATGCAGATGTATCACTGCACATCCCTGTGAGATAGGAAGCAGCAACAATAGTGAAAGAATAAGCAAACACCAGGAAAATGGGTAAAACCTAGTAAGTATGGGTATAACAATTTAAACTGTATTTTTAATGAAATCTTTTCTATAATAATACTGATAATAATAATTTCCTTTTTATTTTTTCTGTATGAATTTGATCTTCACTAACCATAATTCTTTGCTAAAGGTGTTAAGTTTTCACACATAGGAATTACAAATTCTTGGCTTTACACATTTCCTTTTTGCCCATAACAAGATTTTGAGCTTAAGTAAAATACAGACATCCCCAGCTGGCTATGAAGAGATGGTTGGGTATAGAGATGCTTAAGTAGGCCTTATTTCAAGGGCTGCTTATTTGGCTGTGGTGCAGATCGATATCTCCATGGGAGCCTGTCTATTTAGCTCCTGACACTGAAGGCACCTTTGTGGTATCTGAGAAACTCACAGTCAGGGGACATGTTATTCTGGGAAGCAGTGATTTTGAAAATGGCTGGAGTCTTGTGGGTAGACATCTGAAGAAGAGGTCCTAGGGACACACCAAACCCCATTGGATTATTGCTGCGTTTTCCATGGAACATAACACCACAAGGCTGAGATGGATACGTCTCCTCTCTGCTCTGGACTGGTGGGCAGGACATGAGGGAGAGGAGTAATGAAAATGCTCATATTGTAAGTTTGAGGCTGAGCAGTGCCATTGCTTCCATGAGGAAAGGAAATCTGGTAACATGGACTCTTTTCTTACCAAAAGATTCAGTGGATTCTCTGTCGGGGAAATATATATTTTTTGTAGAGTTGTGTAACTGAGAATGGGGAAGAATTACAATGTAGTCATCTACACATGAGCCCTTCATCGTGTCTCCCCTAGAACCAGTGGAAAGACAGAGAATCACAATTAATTTGACCAGGGCACAATGAATTTAATGTGTTATCATCTATTCTAGGCTGGAGTAGGTTGGAAATGGCTGTTTCTTAGTGGTGGCTGTTCAAGGAGCCTGAATGAATAGTTCACATTAAAATGTCCAAGGTTTGGTGATATGAGTCCTATCTTCAGTGCCCTTTGATGTTTGTACCAAGCCAGACCAAGGAACAAACACCAGGAAAGAAAGTAAACTGTGACTGTGCGCAGTCCTTACTCATAGCAACCTTCCAGTATCTGAAGGGCACCTACAAGGATGCTGGAGAGGGATTCTTCGTCAGGGATTGTAGTGATAAAACAAAAGGTAATGTCTTCAAACTTAGACAGGGGAAGTTCAGGTTGGATAGAAGGAAGAAGTTCTTTACTGTGAGGGTGCTGAGGCGCTGGCACAGGATGCCCAGAGAAGTTGTAAATGCTCCATGCCTGGCAGCGTTCAAGGCCAGGTTGGACAGAGACTTGGGTGACCTACATGGCAGGGGGTTGGAACTGCATGATCCTGAGCCCTTTCCAACCCAAACCATTCTATGATCCTATGATTTCTGCATCTACACCAAAGCCACAGGGGCAGGCAAGTAGCAAACTGGACTGAGCACAAAAGCTGGGAAAAATCAGGAAAGGGAGAAAATCAGAAGGTCCCAACACCTCAACTGTAATTTCATTAGAGGTAAGTGGTGAGAATTCTTCACACAGCTTCATGCTTCAACCCTCCCTCTCCTTGAACCAAGGATATTTGTTGAGATCCCCACCAGCTAAGCAGCATTAGACACAGCTGATTGCAGCCACTTCTCAGTGCTCATGCCCCATGCCTTCAACTTGTGCATCTGCGTAGCTGTCATCGCTTTGACAAGCCACATGTGGAGGAGGCTAATCTTCCCCTCCCTGCATTGGCCATGGATGCTTCACCTCTTTGATCTCTGGCCTGTTTGTCAGCATGTTTCTTGCATTTCAGCTCTTATGGCAGGGATCAGTGCTCCTGCATGAGATTTAGTCTGAAAAGCATAAAATCTGTGTGGGTGAGGCACTGTGCTTTGTCGTTGCACCCCCAGACCAAAACAGAGCACTCAAATCACAGGACAATGCTATCTGGTTAAGCATAAACCTGAACCTGTCTTGCAAGGAGTAGGTAGCATGCCATGCAAAAATAGTGCATAGCCCAGTTCTATAGAGGTCTTCTCCCACTTCAGCTTGATCTTTATTTCCTATAAAGTGATAACCACCAATGGTGATTGTAATGGATGTCTCTGGTGGTGATGGATGCATCCAACTCATAGGGATTCAGGGGAGACATAACACAACAGCCAAAGTTTGCAACCCTCAGTGACAGTGCTGGTCAAGGTCCAGCTCACAGCTAATTTGGTAAAAAAACCAACCCTAACTTCTGTGAAAACATGACTATGAGTAAATTATTTCACTCCATAAATAGCAGACAGCTCAGGGCCCATGGAGTGTTTCTGCATGGCAGTGGGCTGCAAGCCAGGAATCTCCCCTTGAAGAGGGACACCTCTCAAGGTTGCTCTTTGAGGTTGAGAGATTCCTTGCCAGAACAGATCCTTGGTAAGTGATTAATAGCATGCTAAATGTTAAAATCTTATCTAAGTAAGTGATATAAAGGATTGATTGTGCACATACAATCTTTTAGCTGTAGATCGCTGACCGAGTGTGGGACTAAGTCTGGATTCAGCTGCACCTAAAGTCCTCTCAGAGAAAGAGTTTAGAACAAAAGGGGATCCTTTCTGGACCTCAGGGGAGGGTCCCATGACTCAATGGGAGGGTTTCCCTGATAGTTTTTCTTGCCCCTGTCCTCTCTGCTCTTCAAGGCTTATGCTCTCCCTAAAGGTTTGCCTGTGTTTGTTTAGGAATGTGTCTGTTGCCCACTTAGGGCCTCTGCTCCTGATCTCTCCCAGCACTTTGGGTCTGTTGCCTCTTGTATCACTGTGCATCTTCAAGAAGAGTCTGGCTCAGTCTTCTACACACTTGGGTTGTTATGGACATTGATAAGGTTTTACATTCACCTTCTTTTCTCCACAGTGAAGAAAAACAGTCCCTCAGCCTCTCCTCATACCTTTCAGGCTCCAGCTCACTGAAAACATCTGCTGAAGCTGCTCTGATTTCTCAAAGTCTTTCTGGTACTGGTGTCCCCGAGTAGAAGTACTTGTTGTGATTTCCTTAGTATCTCATCTCCTCAACCAGAAAGCTAAACAACATTTTTCCTTCTCATTTGCTTTCTTTACTAGGAGAGAACACGGTTGTGCACCACGTTGTCCCATTACAACATGTCCTGGTTTCAGCTGTAACAGTCATTTTTAATCCTCCTTAGTAGCTGGTGCAGTGCTGTGTTTTTGACTTTCAGCCTGGGAACAACGCCGATAACACCCATGGTTTTAGTTGGTGCTCAGTGATGTTTACTCCGACCAAGGACTTTCTCAGTCTCATGCTCTGCCAGAGAGGAGGGGAAGCCAGGAGGAAGCAGAGACAGGACACCTGACCCAAACTGGCCAAAGGGCTATTCCATACCACAGCACGTCATGCCCAGTATAGAAACTGGGGAGAGCACCCAAAAGGCCCAGATCGCTGCTCGGGTCGGGCTGGGTATCGGTCGGCGGGTGGTGAGCGGTTGTGTCCTCTCCCCTTGTTATTCCTCTTATCATTATTATTGGTGGCAGCAGTGGTTTGTATTATACCTTGGTTACTGGAGTGCTCTTATCTCAACCTGTGGGAGTTGCATCCTTTCCATTCTCCTCCCCATCCCTCCGGGAGCAGGGGGAGGAAGAAGTGGGGGGAATGAGTGAGTGGCTGCGTGGTTCTGAGCTACCGGCTGGGCTTAAACCCCAACACAACACCATCCCTGCCATCCAGAAGTGACTACTTTGTGTTACACATGCCCATGGGATTAGCAGCATTTTTAGAGCTGTCATAAAACCTGGTGGCAATGACACGACCCAAGTAGGCTGAGTGCAGTCAACCTGCTTTTTGATCTGCCAAAGCACTTGGTGCTTGAGCTGGGACAGAAGCATTGTCAGGGCAGGAACGGAACATCAGGTACTTTGCAATGATGAGGAACTGTCATCCCAAATAAGCAACAGCAACAGCAGCCTGTCTGCTTGCACACTGCTGCTGCTTCACAAACACATACTTATCTTTCTGCACAATAGGTTGTGGCTTGCGATGAGTAGGAAGAAGAGTCTTGCTTCATGTAATTTCCAGTTATATCAGGGTTTTTTTATTCTGAATTTTCCGGTATTTTGGGTAATATTTTCCCTAGTAATTCCTAGAAACATGTTTGTCTTTGATATTTTGAATAGAAAAGTGGAAGTTTTCCAACCTCACTCAATGTGGTGAAAAATCAAAATGATTGATGTTGCTTAGAAAAGTTTTGAGAGCAAAGAGCCTGGGACTTCTTGGTTATGGAAACAGCAAAGAGCAGCTTAGTGTACTTCATACCTAAGCTCTGTGTAAACACGTCATGGAGCTTCTTTGCCAACCCCTTGCAACAATGGCAGGAGTAGAAAGCAGGCTCTTTGTTTTTAAAATGAAAACACCCAACCCCAACCTATGTAAAATATCTCAGCAAGTGTTTTGAAATGCTGGGAGATGGCAATGGTTCATGTAACAGATGTAGGGTGAGGAGACCTTTAGGGGGAGATCATAGAATCATAGAATGGTTTGGGTTGGAAAGGACCTTAAGATCATCCAGTTCCAACCCCCTGCCATGGGCAGGGACACCTCACACTAGACCATGCGGACCAAGGCACTGTCCAGCCTGGCCCTGAACACTGCCAGGGATGGAGCATTTGCCACTTCTCTGGGCAACCTATTCCAGTGCCTCAACACCCTCACAGGGAAGAACTTCTTCCTTCTATCCAACCTGAACTTCCTCTGTTTCAGTTTGAACTCATCACCCCTTGTCCTATCACTCCAGTCCCTGATGAAGGTCCCTCTCCAGCAGCCTTGTAGCCCCCTTCAGACCCTGGAAGCTGCTCTGAGGTCTCCAGCAGCTTCTCTTCTCCAGGCTGAACAGCCCCAAATTTCTCAGCCCGTTTTGATGTGTCCCAAATCTATCTGTGTAAATCAAGTAGGACTTTTCTTGGTGGAACATTACCAAGACATTCACCCCACCCCCTCCCAACACTTGTGTGGGGTTGGGATGAGTTACCACCTAGTTTTTGAAGTGGGACTGTCTTCCCAAGGTGATTTCCACTCTGTTCCTAGCTCAGCTTGGCAACGTAGATCTATCTGTTGCAGCTTGTTGCATCAGCTATGAACCTGAGAGCCCTTCCCCTGGGCCTTGGGGCCATCTAAGACAAGCTTCCCCAGGGATCAACAGGTATCAGCCAGCACTCTTGATAAACACAATATCACCATATGCACCTACATACATATTTCTTTGGATATATTGTGTTTTCCCCCTTTCCCCAGGGTCACACCAAAGGGAGTACATTGGCTGGGCAGGTGAAGCCCTCCAGGTAATATCCAGCTTTGTGACTGCATGATATAACACAGGTAAGGAAACTGGGAGGCAGCAAACAGCCTTGCCAGAACGCTCCAGGTCTGAGAGGCATGAGCAGCATCTATGCTGTGTTTCCAGTCCTCACAGAGTAGTATGAATCTATTGTGTTGTTAATTCTTCCTTAGAGGAAGAGTTGCAGGAGGCCAAGGCATTTGTGACCTCCTGCTGAGATTGCAGAGCCGTTCAGTAATACCTGGAGGAGGAGGCATGGAGGTTTCCTTGTATGTCCCTGCATAAACATGCATTGTGCTGCTGCTGCAAATGTGAGCTGCAATGTCAAGTTCATGGCTTGCTTGTGCTCTCCCTGCTGGAAGAACATAATTCCAATTCCCTGCTGTCCACAGGGTTCCACCGCAGGACCTCTTTTCATTTATTGCTTATTTATTATTTATGGTTGTTCTCATTTGCTGTGTTTCTCCATGCACCTTCCCTGCAAGGGTGCTGGAGAGGGACTGTTCATCAGGGACTGGAGACATAGGACAAGGGGTGATGGGTTCAAACTGAAACAGGGGAAGTTCAGGTTGGAT
>NW_009936879.1:9901-20431 GCF_000696875.1 Nestor notabilis
CAACCTGCTCTAGTGGAAGGTGTCCCTGCCCGTGGCAGGAGGTTGGAACTGGACGATCTTAAGGCCCTTTCCAACCCAAACCATTCCGTGATTCTATGATCAAGCCTGGAGAGACCCACCTTCACAATGCAGCTACATTGCACTCCTGAAAGAGAAAATCCTGGGTAATTGCACCCAGAGTGAGTGCCGCAGTTGGCAAGCAGAGGTGTGTGTGTGCATAAGTCAGGGAAGCAGTTATGTACACTGGTAAAACCCAGGAAGCTCTTTTGAAAGCTTATTTTTGAACTAAATCTAGATGACTTATTTCAACCAGAGAAGAATACCCAGGGTTATAAGAGGATTATCTTGCCCTTAATGGCTGTGTAAATATGACTCATACCCTTAAGGGCAAGGCTGTGTCATTAGTCAATGCAAATCTGTGCTTCTTATGGCAACTTCACCTTCTCCTTTGCAAACAAACTCAGAAGGACTTGGCTACAGCACAGTTACTGCTCTGTAGTCCTCTGAAGAGGAAGAATTGGGACTATTGGTCTGGAAGTGACAGCAACTGGTGTATAGTGAAGCAAGTGTTGAGGGCAAAGCAGAAAAGGAGTTTCCCCTGGGTATGGATCCAGATGAGTTTGGAAGGGAGCTCTGGAGCCTGTGATCCAACTCCCTGGACAAAGCAAGGCTGGTTTGGGAGCCGATCCATCTGCTCTTCATTGGGTGCTGTTACTTCACACATGAGCAGACCCCATAAAAACATAGATCTAGTCCTCTCCTTCCCAAATGCAGCTGCACAAAAGTAGTACTATTTGTACCAACAGCTTGAAGACATGTAGATTGAAGTCCTGATCCAAAGCCCACGCATATTATACAGGTTGAGAGACTTTCCCAAGGCTACAGTAGGATGAGGGTGGCGTGGGAACTGAGCCATCCTTCATAGTTGCCCTGAACAATCAGTTCACCCTAATTATAACACTATTTCTTGCAAACAGAACTGTTCCTGTTTGCTTGGACATGTTTGCAAGCTGCTTCTGGTTTTCTCTGGAGTAATTAGTCATATAAAACTGTTCACAAACCACACAGAGACTTTTTCTTCTCTTTTGCAAAAGGCTTTGGTTCAGTGTCACATACGGGGATGTGCAGGCTTCTCGCAGCTTCTCTCACTATGAAATGAGAAGAATATCCATCACTCAGCTTTGATGCTGAAGTTCTTATGTCTAAATTCAGACTGTGAGCTCCTCAGAGGGAAAGTTGCTATAGAGCTTCAAAGTCTTGTTTCTGGGATTTGCTGGCTTGGCAATGAATCCTTCCCAGTGCTCCCATTTGATTTATATCCAGGGAGTGTAGGACACTTTCCAGATGCAAAGGTGCTAGTTTTCCTGAGAGAAGGATCTCATGGAAAACTTGAATCTTGGCTGGAAATGTTGTAGTCTTCATCCCCCAGAATCAAAGTGTGGGTGCCTAGTGCATCCTTGTCCTAGTTATCAGACTGAATTAGAATATGCAGCTATTTATAATGGAAACCTACATCTCAATACCAAAAATAGAGTGGAATAAAACCTCATGAGGAGTTAAAGAAAACATTAGAAATAACAGTGCTGCATATGAAGAGTTCGGGTATAGACCTGGCTTGCTTTGAAAGCTGTTTACTTCAGTGGTCACTAACTCTGCTGTATCTTTCCAGACCTACACTCATAACAAGATTTGTCCCAGGATTTGGCAGATGTTGAGTTTCAAGGAGAGAAGTGATGCTATGAAATGAGACACAGTTTGGCTCTGTGCCTTCTCCTTTGATCAGGATAAAGATGGTCCCACCCTTGTGCTGGACCTGCCTGGGCTACCGAGAGCGTTAGTGCCTCCCATACAGCAACCCACTGTCACCCACTGTTGGAGCGAGGCCAGAGGAGGTCCTGGAGCTGCTGCGAGGGCTGGAGCAGCTCTGCTCTGGAGCCAGGCTGAGAGAGCTGGGCTGGGGCAGCTGGAGAAGAGAAGGCTCCTGAAGGGGACACCTTAGAGCAGCTCCAGTGCCTAAAGGGGCTCCAGGAAACCTGGAGAGGGGCTTTGGACAAGGGATGGAGGGACAGGACAAGGGGAATGGCTTGAACCTGCCAGAGAGGAGACTGAGATGAGCTCTGAGGCAGAAGCTCTTCCCTGTGAGGGTGCTGAGGCGCTGGCACAGGGTGCCCAGAGAAGCTGTGGCTGCCCCATCCCTGGCAGTGTTCAAGGCCAGGTTGGACACAGGGGCTTGGAGCAACCTGCTCTAGTGGAAGGTGTCCCTGCCCGTAGCAGGGGGCTGGAGCTGGATGAGCTTTAAGGTCCTTTCCAACCCAAACCATTCTAAGATTCTCTGTGACATGGCCAGTCCCTTGGGAATGTGTGCATTTAGAACATAGCAGAGACATGTCCTGGCATCTTTCTACCTGAGTTTTGGGGCTGGGACAGGGTGACTATGTCACTCCTCCCCAAAAACAAAGCATGAGTATCTTGGGGATCTTGGAGACAATCAGCTGCAAACTTCTAGGGACTTGTATGTAGGTAGTGCTTGACAGCCAGCTAGTGCCTGACTGCAGACTTCTGAAGGCCTCATTAATCTTAGATGCATCTAATCCTCCTCAATAAACCAATCATGTTGTCACATGTTATTTCAAGATCTGCATGATTACAGGATACCATAAAACCCATTAACTCTCCCTTGGCCTCCAGGGGTGTCAAGAACATGCCAATGTAAATAGATGAGGTTATTGAGCAACTAGGGAGAAACAAGTACACAGGCACAGCCATCTACCCACACGTAGAATCCCACATGTGTGTGCTCCTGCTGCCCTGGGCTTTCCAAAACAAACAGCCTCATCGCTCTGAGCCCAAACACCACTGGGACCATGGTCAGAGGTTGGGAGATGGCTGTTCCCTCTGTGACATGGATCCCACCACCCTGGCTCAGGTCTCTGTGGCTTCTCAGCTTGAATCTGAGCATCCTCATCCTCCCCTGAGCACTGCAGGGTTGGGGACCTAGCTGCTTCATGGTGAAGGATGGTTGAGCTCTACAGGTTGGTGGGTTGCATGGAAACATCCACGGGGCCAGGAAGAAAAGCGAGTCTGCATAAAAGACCTCAAAGAATATGGAAGAGGAATTAAACACCTCAGCTTAGACCTGAAGTCTCCTCTCCTTTCCTCTCCTCTCCTCCTCCTCTTCTTCTCTTGCCTTCTCTCCTTTCCTTTCCTCTCCTCTCCTCCTCCTCTTCTTCTCTCACCTTCCCTTTCCCTTCCCTTTTCCTTTCCCCCTCTTTTTCCCCTTCCTCTTCTCCTTCCCCTGGAATGTTTAATCTTAACCCCTTCCCTTCCTCCTGAATACTCTACTCTGTTACCCAAGAGCCTTTTCCAGAAAAAAAACCATAAGAAGAAAAGAACCTTCAGTGCGTGAAGATCTGTTTGTGCTTTGCCACTGCTTACCAAGTGACTCAGCATTCTCTGCAGGGGTTAGATGCACTTGTGTGACCAAACGATTGCCACCTGCTGTAAAGTTAATGCTTGATTGCACACACTTGATGTTTCTTTCCCACAGACTTGGTGGCTGGTTGAAGCAACAGCCTGTCAACAGTCGGATTTTATCACAGGTGAACGAAATGCTGCATGTCTGCCAATGATTTTCTAAGGCCTTTTAGAGGGTTTTTACAATGGGCCCTAAAAGCTGAAGCTCATCCCTGTACGTGTGTTCTTGTGCTGCCAATGGAGGGCAGGTTCTCACAAGTGTGCTCTGAGTAGCTGACACAAATACCTGCTCATCCCCCTTTCCCATCTGATGAGAAGCACTTGCTTTCTCTGCCTCATTCAAGGTAAGTGGCACAAGAGGATGCCAGTGAGACTCTCTTGGTGGCATTTAGTCCATTTCACTTATGATCACATGAACAATAAAGCCACAGCTTTTGTCTTAACCATACACTCTGCTTTGGTTTATACCATAAACACAACCATTGTGTTAGGTTTAAACCACAATGGAGCTGTACTCTACCCATTAGAACATAGGAGGACATAAAAGAATGGAAAAAAATGGTGAACTATTGATGTCAATACATTTATTTGTAAGAGTAATATCATCAAAACCCAAGACATTTGTCTTGACACTGAATAAACTGTCATTTTGAAGTACATCTTAAAGACACCCCTGAAACTCTACTGGTGTATGCATTAGAAAAGGATGCTTGTGTATGAAAACCCTGTGATTTTATGTTTGTAGATAACATTACTATAGATGTAAGCAATCACTCCAGTGTTTGTGTTTGTAACTTTACTGGAAGTTTGGGATGCAACTTTAATTACTATGGGTTCACTTCTTATCAGTTGTATAATTATACATTGAGTCAAGATTTATTGCCTACCCCCATCAGAACAAATCTAAAATTGGAGAGGACACTACTACAGCACAATGACCTGTATCAACTGCTTGAACATGTCCAAAACAGTGGACACAAGGCTCTGATCACCTTTCATGAAGTTACTGAAGAGATACTCCATGTCTTGGAAAGAGGGAAGAAGGATGGAGAACACCACTAGTGAGAAACTCTGCTCGGATGGCAACCAACAGCAACAGGAATGTTTAATCTTAAGCTTCACCCAGTTGTCATTTTGCTGACTCTAACTTTAATATGTTTATTACTTATAATTATGTTGTATATAAAGGTTTGATACATGATAAGACAAATTTAAAGCAAGCAAAAATGCTGCTTTCTGCACTCCTTGCTCCTTCTTTCCAAGTCATAAAACCCCTTTCATGGAATCAGGGAATGGTTTGGGTTGGAAGGAACCTTAAAGCTCATCCAGTTCTAACCCCCTGCCACAGGCAGGGACACCTTCCACTAGAGCAGGTTGCTCCAAGCCCCTGTGTCCAACCTGGCCTTGAACACTGTCAGGGATGGGGCAGCCACAGCTTCTCTGGGAAACCTGTTAGACAGGTTTGTCCTTTACACATAAACCGTTGAGGAAGTGTGAGGCTATGTGTGGATCTAGCCTCACCTAGAGTCCTCTCTGAGAAGGAGCTGAGAACACAAGGGGATCCTTTCTGAACCTCATGACTCAGTGGGAAGGTCTCCCTGACAGTTTTTGTTTAACCCTCTCCTCCATGCAGTAGATACTCCACTATAACTTGCCATCAAATCTTGTTAAACCACTGTCATGTTAACTCAGTGTTTTATAACCATAACGTGCATTGTTGTTTCTCTCTTACAAGCAAAATGCATCACTCCATCCACAACAGAATCTCATCTGTGTTTTTCCATTGGATAAGGATTCATGAACTACCTCCATAAAGGGGTAATGTAGCTCACAGAGTGCCCAAATAAAACACCTCTCAGCCCTTTTATCCCACTCAACCATGCCCCAAGAGACCACTGAAACAACAGATCCTCTATGGATCCTTATTGTGATGGCCTTCTGGTTGACGAGATCTTGCACATTGCTTGGATTGCCCAAGGTGATTGTGTCTTGAAGGTGACACAGTCACAAATGATGAAAACCAATGTGCTTGGAGACCTGATCTTCCAAAAGCAGATGCTAAACTTCAGTCAGTGTTTTCTCTTTAAACAAGTGGCAAGAAGAAGTTAGGATAGGGGTTGAGTCTTATAAGCTGAGGAGACCTTTTGCATGTGCTTATTGAGGCTAGCAGTAAAATCCACCTGAGACACCTAGACTGGGTTCCTATACGTGAGGAACCCCAACCAGCCCGTGACATCTCTGCACAGAGCTGGCACAGCAAAATAAGCTTGTAGAAAGTGCTACCATGATCTAAGGATATCAGCAGGTAAAAACCCAACAATGTCCTAGTTGCACTCCCCAAAGGCAAAGATAAACTAGAGTTCTTTCCCAGGCTGGCCATGACTGGTGGCTGATAGTTTAAACCCCCTTATTTTCTGGGGCTGAAATCAGATGTCTTGCTATTAACTCTCGTCACTAGAACAGCTTTCCTCCTCCTCTGCTCTAAGTGCGTCAGAGTCTATCACCATCTCCTGGGTGTTTGTTTCTATTTCAGATTTGGATGCCATCCCCAAATACACTGACAGCTGCCTTCGCACTAAAAACACGTCTTCCCCTGTGTCGTCTGTCCCCAGAGCCAGGAGATTGGCAGCAGCCAGGAAAGATGGAAAACAAATTTGGGCTTTTTTTTTAGCCCAGTTTTATAAGGACACGGCTCATCCAACTGTGGGTTTATGCATGCACAGGTAATGACATAGGAGTTGGTTTGAATTCTTTGCATGGCAAGAGTTTGTGAAGTCCCTTTGGGTTTCAGGAAAAGAGATATTCAGATATCCTTTGCTGGGATTGAAGACAGCTCAGCCCTTGTTAAGGCTTCAGAGGATCCATAATGAAGAGCTAATTGTCAATCAGATGTCCAGGTGCTACCAGGAATCTGGACCCCACTGCCTGCTATGGGCTGGCATTCCTCACTGGGAGCAGAAGCACATGCCTCTGGAAACATCTTCCATCCTGATGCCACTTAGTAGCACTCTGTGCAGTTCTGGTGTCCTCCATATAAGAAGGACATGGAGCTGCTGGAGCAAGTCCAGAGGAGGCCACGTGGATGATCAGGGACTGGAGCACCTCCCGTATGGAGACAGACTAAGAAAGTTGGGACTGTTGAGCCTGGAGCAGAGAAGCTGCTGGAGACCTCAGAGCAGCTTCCAGGGTCTGAAGGGGGCTACAAGGACGCTGGAGAGGGACCTTCATCAGGGACTGGAGTGATAGGACAAGGGGTGATGGGTTCAAACTGAAACAGGGGAAGTTCAGGTTAGATGTAAGGAAGAAGTTCTTTACTGTGAGGGTGCTGAGGTGCTGGCACGGGGTTGCTCAAGAAAGTGATGAATGCTCCATCCCTGGCAGTGTTCAAGGCAAGGTTGGACAGAGCCTTGAGTGACATGGTCTAGTGTGAGGTGTCCCTGCCCATGGCAGGGGGTTGGAACTGGATGATCTTAAGGTCCTTTCCAACCCAAACCATTCTCTGATTCTCTGGTTCTCTGGTTCTATCACTGCTGCTGCTTCGCAGTCACCCTCTGAAAACCTGCCACTTGCCTGGGAGAGAGTTTCGACTGGCAAAGTTCCACCAGGGTTTCACGTAGGCAAGTGGAAAATGTTGTGCCTCAGCCTGTGTTTGTGCCTCATTTGGGCAACCAGCTGAGCAGCAAAGGTGTGTGCATTGCAGCAGGACTCAGAGAAGGTGCAAAACCTCTCTCAGGCATTGGGGTGCTTCTCACCCTGCTCTTCACAAGCCCTAAGGTACCACAGAGGCAAATCTAGTTGAAGATGTGCCTGCCCATTGCAGGGGGGTTGGACTAGATGTACTTTGAAGGTCCCTTCCAACCCAAACCATTCTATGATTCTATGCACCAACATGAGCACCTCGACATCACTCGATCTACTTTTCCAGGCAATCTTCTGTATTAAACTCCCATATTTATAGGGCAAAAGCAATTTCTTTTGCAAGGAGATGAAAGGATGCTCATGCCAGTCCCTAATACAGCCATCAACAAGACTGGATTGAGCTTCTACTGCTTCAAACAGTGGTGAGTTCAGAGCAAGGCTGTGTGTTAATACACAAGTCGGACAATGCTTCAGTACTGGTGTGCATTGCTGGTGTGACTGAGAGCACATCAAATTGTCCTTGCAATGGGGAGGAATAGCCTGAAGACATGAAAGACATATTCAGCCCTTATATTCAGAGACCTGCTGGCTCAAAGGGAGCCTATATATATATATATATACATATATATGCACATAGTGGTTTAGTTCAGATGACTGGGTTAGATTTTTGGGCCTCTCACCATGGATTTCATATGCTACAGCTTTTGGTTGCCTTGAACATCGTGGATCTGTGGATTTCAACAACATGCCTACAGGCGACTAGTGTAAAATTGGTTCACCCCAAGGCACAATCACCCGTGTTTACTAAGTGTATTCAGAGACTTAAAGCTCACTCAGCACTAAAGATGTGCTGCAGAACCATGCCTGGAGCTACCAAAGTGTGACAATCCCCATCTCTTCAATAGGGGCTGGCTGGGGAAAAGGGGATCAGCATCCAGACCAGCTTCAGATGGGGCACAGAGTGATTAATTAACACACCTAGTGGCAAACTGTAGACTGGAGCCCCAGGGAATGGGGATGAAGGCACTCAAAGCACACATGGGCCATCTGCCTCATCCTTTTACGTTGAGCATCCCTCTCATGTTCAAGTGACCCTAAATGACTTTGCTAAATTGAGATACCAACCATGATGCTGTTCTTGCCTCCCTGCCCCCTCAACATATCACTTCAGGCACTAAAGTTACCTTTCACCTGATTTTTAGGGGATTTTCCTGGTTTTCAGACCTGGGGCCATACTGAATGAAGAGACTTTGGATATTTGTACCTATGGAATTAGGGAGGAGAAAGTTGTGTAGGAGAGCAGCGAAGATACCCAAGAGAGGATGTGCCAGCATGTCAGAAGTAGCCATTCCAAGTCACCCAGGGCCTAATATGGAAAAATAGGTCTATTTTAAGAAGGAGGGAATAAAACAGTGCACGATAGGTTTTAGATGAGAAATAATTTGGGAGTGATATAGAAGATGATTTCACTCCTGCTGCACCTCAGCCCTGCCAAGTGTGTTCTATAATTAATAACTACTTCAGATGAAGTGACTTTCTTTTTGAATGTGCAGCATTAAACATTTAAATCCCTCTCTGTAAATATAAGACAGTGGCAGATATCTCCACAAGCCTTGCAGCTACACGCTAATGTGTATTTATATTCTAGATAGGTATTTTTAGCAAGAACTACAAGTTCTTTCTGTATTTGATTACATCAGAGCTCTGTTTTACATCGAGCGTCTGGACTGCAAAAATACCCTCTTCGTTTTTCTTCTCCTGGAATCTTGTAATAGTTTCTACACTTATAGAATCATTGAATGGTTTGGGTTGGAAAGGACCTTAAGATCATCCAGTTCCAACCCCCTGCCACAGGCAGGGACACCTTCCACTAGAGCAGGTTGCTCCAAGCCCCTGTGTCCAACCTGGCCTTGAACACTGCCAGGGATGGGGCAGCCACAGCTTCTCTGGGCACAGTGCCTCATGGCTACACATGATGTGACCAGTGCCCTGCTGTGGAAAGCAACTGCAAATGATCCCTTCTAGAAACCTCAGTTCTCTAAGTATCAATGATGTTGTTTGTGTAGCTTTGTTCTCCAACAGCATCAGGATTGATCCAGCCAAGGCTGGGTGTGGATAGTGTTTCCAGAGGAGGTACGATCTGTGGGAATGTCCACTCCACCTTCAAGACTCATGGAACCTATGAGGAAAAGCCACACAAGGTGGACATATCACCCTGATGGCTGGCTGGAGGTGGGACTCAACAGTGTACCAGTTTGAAATGCTCCCCAATGTGGATCTGCAAACACCTCCCTGGAATCATAGAACCATAGAATCACCCAGGTTGGAAAAGACCTTTAAGATCATCAAGTCCAACCATTATTCCAGGATGTCTAAGTCTAAGTTGAGTCTCTTTAAGTTCTAGATGGACAAAAGCATTTGCAGATTTGCAACTGAATGCAGGTGATGCAGATCAGGGTTGCACACCTGTAGGGCTGCCCCACGTTTGCAGAAGGGCTGGAAGGTGGTGAAAAAGGCAACTTCTTGGCCAGATAAAGCATAAGGCAATGAGGGGTGCCCTCAAGTCTAAAGGTAAAGTCTCTAGATGTGCATAGAATGACTACTGGGAAAAGCAAACCAAAGAGGGCCAGGGAAAATCCTTCAATACAGCAACAGCAGAACTGGATGCTGCCTGCTGCGAAGCCTCATCTTGCAGGGCCAAGAGGCTTCAGGTCTTTTTATGGCCCTTTGGAGACACGTCTTTGTTCTATTTTATTCAGCCTATATTTAAACTTGTCCCTCTGTGTGTCCACTCGACCCGATGATGCACAGTTCTTTTGAAACCCCTGGCAGTGTCCTGCATTTGCTGGGGCAATAGTGCTTGCTGGGCTTAACTCGAGGGACCAAAGAGCAAGAATAAGTACAAGCAATAGCCAAGTAGCAGCAAACCAGCCTTTGCAAAGACTCCGAGTGAGGACTGTGGCTTATGGCTTAACACCCTGAGAGCAGACGAATATTAATGCAAAAGGACATTTTGTACCCCTGACACTGTGTGTGAAGGGCTTTTCACCTCACCTAATCTAGGAACATATTGTGAGTGCTTTGAAGCTTAAGCCTGCCTTTAACTCTGTTTTGGCTGCAGTAGAATCTCGCTGCTCTGGCGATGGAGCTACGTTAACAGGCAAGATGACCTGCAGTGTGATGCAGGATGCTCACAGCAAGCACCGGTGACACAAGGAGGGCAGTGGGCCCCCACCACAGCATCTTTGCAGCACAGAGCAGATCCTGAATAGATGCTCCTGGCTGCCTGCTTGCCTTGCAGTGATGTGCTCAGTTGCTTTCTCTTTGCCTACTGCAAGAGAAGAGGCACTGTGAAAACCCCACTTCTCCCTGTGTACATCCCACACAAGCCTCTTGTAGCAGTGGACAGCGCTTTAT
>NW_009936879.1:20456-33894 GCF_000696875.1 Nestor notabilis
GCAGGAATAGCCTTAAATCTGGCTCTCCCAAGGAGTATTTTTGCACTCCAGTGCTTGTCCCTTTCTGTAGCTTTTCCCCTCTCTGGCACAGGGCTGTTTGTGTCAGAACCAGTGTCATATTGTGCTGTACAACCAGCCAGAGACCTGCCCTCCCTCCCGTGCTCCCTCCCTGGGTGAATGCTGAGCACACAAGAAAGATGCTGCAGGCTGAAAAACCAGAGGATCCAACTTTATTTGCTAGATTCTCACCCAGAAGGAAACCCCCACCCTCCAAGTCCCTTTGTATCCAGACCCTGCCCCATCCGCGTGGGCAATAGGTGAATAAGTTCAGCCCACGTTAGCAGCCAGCATAGAAAAGCCACTGGGGACTTACTCCAGAGCTTGAACCCTGAATAGAAAAGGGGATCTGATTTGGAAGTAGAGGATCTTAAGGTCCTTTCCAACCCTAACTGTTCTATTTAAGAATGGCAGTAGTGGTGGTTTGCTTCTGGCCTGACACATCAGACTGTTCTTGAAGCAGGGGAACAAGAACAGATAGCAGGAAGCAGATGCTGATGCTCTATGTCTGATCCTCCTGATCCCAGGCTTGCAGGGGGGCCTCTGTCAGGGAATGCAATGTCTTGTCAAAGTTATCTTGCAAAGAGTACTGAGACAGGCCTTGAGAAACAGTTACCTCTGTGCAATGAAGACAAAGATCCCCCCTGCTTATTCCTTTGGTTTCCTGGCTGGTGTCTCACAGAAACAGAGTGGAAAGTGGAGAAAAAATGGTTTGGCCACAGAGGAGGTTGCAGGAACACTACGAACACGTAAGGATGGTGCATGGGATGTGCCCATGTTCCACTCTGCTGTTGCTCCTGCTCCCCTGGCAATAGGAACACAGCAAATGCCAAATTGCCTGGCTCTGCCCTGCTGGATAGAGCTGCAAGCTGGGCTCCTTCGTATCGGCTTCCACTCCATCTGGTTTTAGAGCAGACAGGGCACCAAAATCAATCTTACAACTGCTCCAAGGGAGAATGAAGCAAATCCCTGTCTGGGACCTGATAGCTCTGTTGTTAACCAGCATGAGTAAAACTGTTTGATTTTCCCAGACTTCAGGGTCTGGGATAACCATCACTTTTCCTTTCCTGCTGTGGAGGGAAGGGGGCAGAGTAACAGAAGAAATTGCTTGAAATGGTCTGTAAAACATCTGGAAGGTAAATCCAGGAGCTCTGATTGCAACCCAAGCTCAGGCAAAGGGCTGCTGAGGGTTTTGGTTAGTCGAACTCCCAAACCTGCTATAGTGGGTCTAACACGAAAATGATTAGAGGGCTGGAGCACCTCTCCTATGAGGACAGGCTGAATACACCCCATCTCAACACATGAAGGCTGAGCCCTTCTGAGCTCATTCCATAGCTTATTCTAGACAGAACTGAGTGCCAGTTCTTTGCAATTGGAAGCCACACTCCACTGAGCAGGTAGTAAAGTGGGGACCAATATCCATCTGCTGCTCTGACTCAGGAGGTGGCACCAAAAGTGGGAAGTAAATAAGCCAAGCTCCTGGTGGAAGATTTCAGGGGGTTTTGAGGGTTGTGCACAGGGATTTAACAGAGGTACATAGGCACAGGTTGTGTGGAAGCTTGGGGAGACCTGGGAAAATAGCAGTGTCCATGTCCAGTTGCATACAGCCCCTGCTCTTGGTGAGGATGATGCCCAGTCTTGATGCCCAGTCCTGATGCCCAGTCCATCCTGCTGTGCAAAGCTGCAGCTCTTCATCCACTAACACTCTCCACAGAAAAAATATATGGGAGAAGTGGGTCCTGAGGACCAGAAGCAGCTGAAGGTGAGGAAAATCTGCTTAGCAGCTGGAAAGTGGAGATCTACAGGGTTTAGATCCAGGTCCCCAAACTCTTGGCTTGAACCCGCTTGAATTCATAGCACTGAAGATGAGTGAAGCCACACATCAGCGAAGAAGGTTATTCCCAAGGCATCTAACAGTTCAGCTTGGCAGAGAGAGGGGTGTTTTGGCTGGAACATGGGTACTTGTGGCATTACAGAGCGCACTGGAGGACCGTGCCAACAACCATGGCCATCAGCCCCAGTGCTGCAGAGCTGTGTCCTGCCCCGTTGCTGCTCCTGGTGTCACCAGTGCAGAGGTCAGTGTAGCAGCATGACTTGGGTTTGTTCGCCCCTATCCCATCGTAGGAGACACATTCCTCCTCACAGTTTCTGGTGACGGTGATGTTGCCAAAAAAGGGGTAACCTGGAACAGGCAGATGGGATAAGAGAGAGAAAGAAATGGTAAAGGAAGGTGCAAACATTGAGAAAGGTGCATTAAGGAACACTGACTTGGTGCAATGGAGGAGAACTAAAAGTAAAGACTTTATAGGTAAATGACAGCAAATAAAGCACTGAGCATCTCTAATCCATAGATGCCCATAATTGTCTTTGTAGGAACAGGTCCCTCACTTCTCCCTCCTGATTCCCTCTGTCCCTCCTGCTCCTTCCAAATTTATTGAATGTGGACAAGAGACACAAATCCTTGTCTATTTTGTTCAGGAGAACTGCTCCTGAACAGGGTGCCCAGAGAAGCTGTGGCTGCCCCATCCCTGGCAGTGTTCAAGGCCAGGTTGGACACAGGGGCTTGGAGCAACCTGCTCTAGTGGAAGGTGTCCCTGCCCGTGGCAGGGGCTGGAGCTGGATGAGCTTTAAGGTCTCTTCCAGCCCAAACCATTCTATGATTCTATGATCTCTCCCCACAAGCACCCACCGCAAACAGTGAAACTTACCTGAGTCTACAGAATGCAGCGTTGTGGTGCACACGATGGATTTTGGGGGGCAGAGGGTGACTGTTTTGCACTCAGCGATGTCCTTTGGTTCCTTGCACGTGTAACATCGTAAGGACTGGGCTGCAGAGAGGAACAGAATGGGTCTGAGATGGGTGCAACAAGTCTACAGCTTCTCCCTATAGTGGGGACTATGTGATGGTCAGTGCTTCATCCCCCCCTTGACCAAGATGCTCTGAAACTAAACACATCTGGAGGCAATAACAAAGCTTAGATATGTCAGAGGAGAATGACCAAACCCCAGCACCAAAGGTCAAGGATGATATGAGAGTTGAGCATGATCAATACCTTGGGAGCTTAGCAGCCCAAAAAGAGAAGGATCTAGAGGGATCTATTGCTTGAGTTGTGTTAGTAGGATCGTTGCATCCTCTTTAAGGAATGCTGTAACACAGAGCAAAATAGCTCCTTCTGTTGAGAGCAGCATTTGCCAGCACCGAAAGACTGGCAGTTCTCCCATCCCTCCACCCACAGTCACAGTTTCTTCATGCTTGTTTATGGGGATTTCTGCAGAACTGAGTAACCAAGAGCAGAATTTCCATTTCAGAGCTGTCTCTGAGATCTTAAGGGCTTCATGTGGCCTAAAAAACCACTCTCATCACGAGCTACTGCTGCTCTTTAAAGGAGGTGATGCTACAAAGCTCTTGACGGTTGTCTGCAGACAGAGGGACACCTTTACATATGCAAGCATTGATCACAGCAGTTGCTCAAACATCTTGGTGGGAGCCCTGTCCATCCGCAGCCAGCAGATAAAGAGTGTGCATATTGTTCGGAGTCGTGCTGGTGTGGCTTGATGACAGAAACCAGCCTGGTTTGATGTTTGCTATCCTACCTGGGAGAAACCAGCGCAGCGGCTGAAGAGCCACCCAAATGTGTCCACTGCCATCTATTGGTAAAATAGCAGAGAGCCGAGGACTTCTTGTTCCCGTTCTGCACCATCTGCTGTTAGAAAGCAACCTCTGGGACTTTGTGATAGGATAAGCATTTCTGAAGGCAGTTGTTTGAACACTTGCCTTCAGAACGAGTTTTCAGGGCATCTACTTCTCTTAGTGCCTCCTTTGGAAAACTCAGCTGTGAAATAGAGCCTACATGATGAAAGGCTTCTTTAGTCCTCTTTGTAGAGATAGGAAGGACTTTTTAAGCAGTGGTGGTGTTCTTATGACCATATCCTTTGTAAGCTGGGGCAGTGGAGCCATCCCTATTTACCTGAGCTGAGGACATCGGTAGATCCCTCCTGAATGACCCATGAGAGGCTGTTCTATACATAAAGAATATATATAGAATATATATAAAAAACTATATAGAACTATAGGTTTAACATATAGTGTTACCTATATTTATGCAACGTACGTTTGTAACATTTATATTTACGTAACATATATTTTAACATGTAGTGGTCACTGAGGGAGAAAACATGTTGTCAACCTGACAAGCATATGGATGCGTGTGAGTGTGGGGGACTGGCCACCATATGGATGGAGCAGTGCTTAAAGCATCTGAGAAACTGATCTGCAACCTTTGGGTTGAGCTGGTTCCCAAAACTCACCATTTTCATGGGTGAGCAGGGCAGTGACATGGGCTCTGGGGGACTTAATTCCAGTTAAGAGCAGGTTTAAGGAAGAAAATCCTCAGCTCCTTTATCTTTCACTGGCTTTGGATGAGGCACTCGGAGGACACTGGTTTTGTAGGAAGGTTTCAAAGGAAAAGCCCAAACCCACAAGGACCAGAACATAAAAACTGAATATAGAAGACAGTGCTGTGTTCTGATCTGAGGCCAGTAATTAATCATTCATCACTATCCAACGTCTTCTACCCCTTGATATCAAATCTCTGATCACAGACATATTCCTCAGCTGCAAGAGCTGTGCCTAGACCAGCTGCCTCCCACTGGAGCATCCCAGCAAAGCCATTTCTGCATCCATCTCAACTATAAAGCGATGGCTGGTGATGCCTCTCTGTTTTTATAAAGCATTTTGCAACCTGCAGGTGGAAACCTGCTCTGTCAGTTCCTCAGTAATCCCATTAAAACCAGAAGAGGATTAGACCCAGATGGAGGCAAAGAAACACAAAATGTGTAAAATATCTTGAAAAGAAGAAAAAGAAAACACTGACAGGTATTGAAATGTGGCTTTGACCAAGAGCTTATCCCTCAGCCAGCAGCTGCGTTTGCTTTAGAGACAAGTGGAAAGAGGAATGAGGGTAGGGGGGTTAATAAAATCAGTGCAGCCTGAAGAAGACATCCAACACATTTCCATGCATAAAGACTTGCAGGGTGTATGCTTTTCAGGCATTTTCCACTTGCAACCCTCTCAGTGATCTCCATGTGGCCATGCCTCCAGATGGTGGTGTTCAACACTTCCTAGGCTGCCTTTCCTATAAGATCTTTCAGGGTCCCATGAAAAGCAGCCTGAGGATCAGTGACCCACATGGTTAAAACCCACTGGGTTGGTGTCACCCCAAGGATGACTCTGTTCCAATACAAGGATGTAGTTGTAGTGGGTCACAAACAGATGGAGTAAGAACACAGCGATGACCAAATCCTGCTGCCAGGTTGTTCAAGATCCAGACCCATCAGATACCAAACCCAAACACACCCAGGGGCACTTCCAATCTCCACCTATCTCCTAAGGTCTAGAAATAAGTCAAAACCTTGAAGCTGGTGATTTAATGAACCTTTCCAACATCCTTGGAGTTATTTCTCATACCCTCACCCATATCTATACTGAAGCCTCGCCCTCTGGTTTTCAGTACTTCCAGAAGCCCACTGGGATGTTTTAGGGATAGCAAGAGCTCAGGATGATCATATCTCATCCTGTCCCTGAGGGGACTGGTTGGCAACTTAAGTAGAAGCTGTTGGTTCAAGTTCTTGCCCATGCTCATACTGCCCTGTGCCCTGTGGCTGTCATTTACACCTTAGTCTTATAAAGCAGTGTGTTGGTTCCCTGCATGCCAGGGTGCGGCATGAGCAGGTTTGGGTGATGGATGACCACCTATGTGTCCAAACGATGTGCATTGCTCTGTCAGGCATCACAGCTCTCCCTACCAGCAATACACATCCCTTTTCCCCATTCACCCTCTCCATTGACCTTCTTAAATGTATAAAGGAGTTATTTTTCCTACCTGGGGGTTGCCATTGATGCCTTTCCCCTCCCCTCCCAGGCATTCCCAAGGGACTCCCTGCAGTGTGAGGAATACAGAGGTCTTACCCAACTCCATATATGCCAGGCCAAGCAGGAGCCCAAACAGAAGTGTCTTCATGCTGAGAGCAGATCTGTGCAGTCAGGACAGTAAAGAAGAGCAGCTCCCGGGGAGCTTTATATGTTTTCCCACCCTCCGCTACCTGTTGGTGCTGTGGGCGGATTCCCTTGGGGTGACCAGGGGAGAGCTCAGCTCCAGTCTGGATTGGGATTTGTAGAGGAACAAGTTCCCCAAGGAGGTGACATCACCGCAGTGAGCAAACTCCTACCATACATCATCTCTTCTTCAGGTTTATATCCTGGGGCTGGTCCCATGGAAAAGGAAGAACACAGCTTGCACTGCAAGGCATGGCCCCATGCCAGGGCTTGGATGGGGAATGTGACAAGGTATGTTTGTTCCTTCAAGTCTGGCTCCATGAGCCAAGATCTGAGTTGTGTTATGCGTGTTGCACTGGACAACAACAGTCAACGTGCAAGCAGCAGCAGGCTTGGGCTTCCATGTGTGTTGGCTCAGGATCACCCAAGCCTGTGCCATGGTTTCATGGCTGGCAGGCGGGAAGCTGGCAAGGCTGGTTTTGCCCAAAGCATGTCTCTTTTCCCAAATCCAGTGCAAAAGCAAGCCCAATTTCTGGCTCCCAGGGAGTTAGGTATAAACTGAGCCCTGGTGCTGAGCTGCTGGGCATGGGAGTTACTGAAAGGCCAGTGGAGGTGAGCATGGAGATGGTGCTTCCAAATGTGGGATTTGGATATGTTGTTTTATTTCAGGTCCTGGGTCGTGCTGGCAAAGGAGGACGCTGTGCCTTCCTCTGTAAAGCATTCTGAAGCTGGGCAATAAACTGAACATGGAGAAATGGATCAATTTTCCCACTGCAGTACCTTCCTGATGGAAATTTTCACTTTGCACGCTTCAAGACAACCCTTTCAAACTTAATAATTTATCTCTCTACTTTTTTATCTTATAAAATATTTGTGGAAACAGCTTAAAAAGCTTGCATCTAGGGAGGAATGCTTTGCTCCTCCCTTTCGACTAAACCAATGGCATGTTGTATTTCATAGGAAATGCTGATAGCCTTTTTGTTGGGTTTGGTGTGATCCAGGGTGGAAAAGCCCAGCATTATGCAATTTCCCATAAACCGGCTGAATAAGCCAAAGCAGAAAAGTTTGTGAATCACTGCGAGACAGTCGGAGACTTCAGGGATGGAGAGGAGGTGAGTGCACAAGCTGATGCAGTGACTAGGGGTTTGCTTGTCGCAGGCTCGTTGTGGCATTGCTACCATTCCCAGCAGCCTATCCTTTATCCCACTTTGAGAACGGGGATTTTTGGGAAAGAGCTGCTCCCTCAAGCGTTCTCAGTAACTCGAGAAGCATTGCTAATGACAATTTCCACAGTCAACGGATGACACAAATCCAACTGAGCTGGAGAAGCTGGATTGGTCCTGTGCTGTGGGAAAGGGAGGGAAAGACATGCACCCTAACGCTTGCTTAGCTTTGAGAATGAAAACCATAATTCATCTTCGTTTTATCTTGCTCTGCTGTCAGAAACCAGGCACATGAAGAAGAACAGTGCAAACATACCTCTCTGGGGACAGAGCTAAAACTGGGCTCTGTGAAAGCCGCCAAGACCTGGTTACAGCCAGCTCCTTTCTTGTAACTGGGCAGTTCAAGGCACATTTGAGCAATATGTTAACAGCCATGAAACTGGAAAAGATCCAGTGTTTTCATTTCAAGGTGGTTATGCCTCAATAGGTAAGCACGGCAGGGCTGGCACTCCAGTGTTCACAACACCGAAATGCTGCTTGGCAGATTGTGTGTAGCTTGATGAAATGGAGACGTCCACACAGGCATGTTGTAATGGTTTTCCCGTACTTGAAAGGCATTGCACGCTGAGAAAACCTTGGAATAAGTCAGTGTGGTTGAAGGAATAGTGATATAAATAGGAAACTAAATGAGTTTGTCCATTGGTGGCGGCTTCCCATCACTTTGGTGTCTGAACACTGGGATGCATCAGCACCGTAGGATTGTTTGCCTCTGGATAGTGCAAAGCCACTTAACTCTCTCGAATGGCTTGAAAAGGTTTGAGATCTGGCAGAGCACCAGGAAACCACCAGAGCTGGGGTTGTTAAAGCTCCTTCAGACTGGCTGAGGGTGCGGAAGTGCCAGACTTCAGGGAGAGAGAAGTTGGTAGCGTGCCATTAAAAGTGTGATGGGAAGGAAAGACCTTCAAGTATTAGTTGATCTAAGGATAACTGGGAGGCTCTGGTGAGATGGAGCCCTGGAAACAAAACCAAAACCAAATACAAACAAACAGGGGTGATATCAGCTTGTGTACTAGCGTGTAAGGGAGGCTGTTGGCAGGGTAATTATGTTAGTGCTAGCACCCTGGTATGAAGGTGGCTTCTTTCCTGGAATTCCATTGCCCTTGTCAAGAAAAAATGGGATCCTGATGGAAAAAATAATGCACCTTCCAATAGCTGAAGGGGGGTGCAAGGATGCTGGAGAGGGACTCTTCATCAGGGATTGTACTGATAGGACAAGGGGTGATGGGTTCAAACTGAAACACGGGAAGTTCAGGTTAGATATAAGGAAGAAATTCTTCCCTGTGTGGGTGCTGAGGCGCTGGCACAGGGTGCCCAGAGGAGTGGTAAATGCTCCATCCCTGGCAGTGTTCAAGGCCAGGCTGGGCAGAGCTTTGGGTGACCTACTCTAGTGTGAGGTGTCCCTGCCCATGGCAGGGGATTGGAACTGGATAATCATAAGGTCCTTTCCAACCCAAACCAGTCTGTGATTCTATGACTGTGAGAACATGATCTACCCCAAAAGATGACACTGGAAAGCACTGACCCTTTTTGACTTGGCAGAAATACATTGTAAGCACTAAAAACAAAGCTACAGAAAGAAAAGTTCTATAAGATGAAAAAGATGAAAGATCACACTGGACTAGACCTGAGTTAAGGCTAGCAAGAGTTAAATGAGACTGGCAGAGAGAGGTAGGGTCTTAAATCCCAGGAAAAAAATGGGTTGTTTCTATAAACAAAGGCAGGGTAGAAATCCCACCTGCTTTCAGATAAATATGTGAAAGAACTGGTTTGATATAGCAGTTGGGACAGCCTCGGTCAGCTCGTAGGACTCAAGAGGACCTAAGTTCCCATTCATCTTAGTCAGTGGTGGAAGAAACTCTGAGCAAGGTTTCAAACACTGGCTGACAGGAGCCCTAAGGGACTTCAGTTGAAATGTCATTTCAGGTCTGAAGATCTTTGACTAGCAATGAGGTGTGGTGTGAAGGGAGAGAGACTTGTGTGCCAAAGGCCTTTCTGAATTTTCAGTGGTATCAATCCAAAACAACTACCAGCCTGTCCCTGTGAAACCCTCCTTATTTATAAGGTCATCTAGGTAGGTATAATCTCTCTCTGCTGATCACATATGCAAGGAACAGCAGATGATCTAAGTCCAGTGTTGACAGGCAAGAAGGCGATGTGCTTTGTAACTATCTAACCCAACTTCTGTTACAGATAAGGTTTGCTTGAATGGAAAAGAAACCAGAGTTTGCAGAGCTGTCCTGTGACAGGGAGTGTACACCAGGCTTTGATAAGCTGTTCCAGTGGTTGTTTGTCAGCCATGTGTAAAATTACCTGTGTGTAAAATACTTCCCCTCTGATTTTTATAGCTTCTACTATAGGTGGCTCTCATTACACTCCTCTACTACACTTAATTGCTCAGTGTTATGATTTTCTTCTCCCCCATGGAGATGCGTTTTGTCTAGGACATCTCTTTAATAGACTCTGGTGGGCTTTTTGACTCCTTCTCTGGAAGGTCTGTCCTACAAGGCTTTAATCCTTCTGTGGACCACCTCTGGTTTACCACATTCTCTCCTGCATTACCCAGCCCAGAACTAGATGTTGTCTTGCAGCAACAGCCACTCCAGCCCCAGATGTGAGTAGAATGGACCCTTCTGTCATGAGATGAGCATCAAACAACTGTATTTAACAACACAGCCATGGTCCCAATCTATCTGATGTCAATGTCTGTCTTGGAAGCTACTTCACAGGATGGAGTTTATCAGGTTTCCTATGGTGATGGCTGGAGTATAGGGAAATAGGGACACTACTGATCAGTGTATTGAGCCAACTTGAGTTCAGTTCCTGTGATTCAGGGGGGGTTTTGCTGGGGACCATTTAGATGACTGTGTCTGTGAGCTCTACCATCTTTGCCTGTGAGTCAGTAGCGGGAAGCCATGCTGCCCATGGCCATGGCTGCAGTGATTCCTGATGATGTGTTCAGCTAATCGAAGCTTCCACCTCTCATGGGTATGCACTAATAACAAGACTATAGGCTTGTCCGGGTGGAGTTCCTCTCCACCCTCCTGATGCAACTCTGCCACTGGGCAGAAAGGAATGCAGGTTTCATTAGGCTGGAGAAGGGTGAAAGTGTGAGCATGACTCAGTGAGCTCCCTTCTCCTAGGAGCTCTTTAGGTCTTTCTTCCAGGGGCTGTTTGATACGAAACCCAAATGTCTCCACTTTAGGAGAGTATCGAGGAGAAATCCACAGTACAAGCACTGACTCAGTCGATCTGTAAAGAGCTCTTACCCCTTTCTTCCCATGCCTGTGCTTTGTTTTGGTGGTTTGCACACCCTATCTTGAAGGTGTGAGATGCGAAATGGAACCTCTCCAAGCAGAGAAGGAAATTGTATTCACATCTCCCAAATTCTGGCTTAAACACACTAAGCTCCAGGCTAAAAGCAGGTGAACTTCTGCAGATGGGAAGAAATCCCCCTTTATTTTTAGGAAAAGAAGTGAGTTATATTCAGTGCTCTGAGAGAAGAAAGGGAAGTCCAGGGACACAGACTCTACATCTGCAGGTTCCTCTTCTAGTTGCAGGGTTGAAGGCAATCCCTTCAGACACCACCTCTCCAGCTGTGTTTGGTCAGCCCTGGGAATGGAGGTCCCCCAAGAATTTGCAGAAGACATACAAAATATCCAACATGTGGTTTTGGACTGCAGCCCGGAGGGATGGATGTCATCAAGTCAGGCATAGCAGGGGTTGTTTAACCTGTATCATCAGTCTTACCATGGTCTTGAGGACTGCATAGGATGGGTAGGATTTAGCCTGGTTCCTGACAATGTAATGGCCTGAACCCACTGGATCTAGATGATCTTAAGGTCCTTTCCAACCCTAATGATTCTATGATTCTATGGTCTGTCGTAGACAACTGCCAGGCACATTCTGAGGTCAAGGATGTTTCTGATGAGGACATTCTGGTTGGAGAGATAAGTAAGTTCAGTTATGCAGGCACGAGCTGTCATCAGGATCAGAGAATGGATCCTGGCCACTTTCAAACACCATAACTTGGACGTGTCCTCAGATGAAAGCCTCTTGTACCTGAAAGTTGGATGATTTAGAGCCAAGGCTGAAGGGTGCTGGGAGTATTCATGGGGCTGCTATTGAAAGTCTCCAGTGTCTTGGTCCACACTTTGATCAGCTGATGGCATTGTCAGTCTCTGAGCAACCTTCTGCAGTGGTGCAGTAGTGGATAACATGCAAAGACCAGCCAGTTATGCCCCTTAGCAGGGAGCTATTCCCTCTTTATCAAGTAAGTTTTGGTTATGCAGAGGACAAGAGAAAGGAAAAGGAGATCTCTGCATTAACTTAAGCTATCACTTACATCTATCAAACCCAGGGACTGTAACTAAGCCTGTGACTGACTTTGACAACCCTTCAGTATATATTGGAGCAAGTCCAGAGGAGGCCACAAGGATTATAAGAGGACTGGAGCACCTCCTGTATGAAGACAAGCTGAGAAAGTTGGGGCTGTTCAGCCTGGAGAAGAGAAGGCTGCGTGGAGACCTTATAGCAGCCTTCCAATATCTGAAGGGGACCTACAAGGATGCTGGGGAGGGACTCTTCATTAGGGACTCTAGTGGTAGGACAAGGGGTAATGGGTTTAAATTTAAACAGGGGAACTTTAGGCTAGATCTAAGGAAGAAGTTCTTCACAGTGAGGGTGGTGAGGCACTGGAATAGGTTGCCCAAGGAAGTTGTGAATGCTCCAACCCTGGAGGTGTTCAAGGCCAGGCTGGACAGAGCCTTGGGTGACATAGTTTAGTGTGAGGTGTCCCTGCTCATGGCAAGGGGGTTGGAACTGGATGATCTTAAGGTCCTTTCCAACCCTAACTATTCTATGATTCTATGATCAGCATTGCCTTTGGAGGGACTGATAGCTGTGTCAGGAAACCCTCATGCTGCTGTTTCATGTCCCATGCTAGCAGCAGTATCTATCACCATATACAGACCTGGATGCCTTACCATGATCTAATCTAAGTATCTGAAGGGGGCTACAAGGATGCTGGAGAGGGACTCTTTGTCAGGGATTGTACTGATGGGACAAGGGGTGATGGGTTCAAACTGAAACAGGGAAAGTTCAGGTTGGAGATAAGGCAGAAGCTCTTTCCTGTGAGGGTGCTGAGGTGCTGGCACAGGGTGCCCAGAGAAGTGGTGAATGCCCCATCCCTGACAGTGTTCAAGGCCAGGTTGGACAGAGCTTTGAGCAACATGGTCTAGTGTGAGGCCTCCCTGCCCATGGCAGGGGGTTGGAACTGGATGATCTTAAGGTCCTTTCCAACCCAAACCATTCTGTAATTCTATGATTCTATGAATGTAAATAGTAAATCTTGCTGAATAATAGAAATAACGTATGGTGCAAGGGTATCCAGCGCAATAAAAGGAATAGCATGACAAAGAACCCAGTCCCCATCCCTGGAATCTACGTGGCCAAGGCCAAAACTTGTGGGAACACCGACTAGTAGAAAATCCAGGAGACAACAATGAGAAAATGTGCACTGTCACAAACAGTGTGAAGCAGGACACAAAACCCCAAGTGGGAGTCATCTGCCTTAAGTGCAACCTTTCTGCTATAAAATAGATGTCTCCTGGGTGAATCATCATATGCCTTTGTTTTCGTAGTCAGGCAGACATATAGGCACAATTCATCAGAACTGCTTTAGACAAAAGACTCATAAAAAAATGAATGGCAACGTGGATTACCTGTTTCCCTTCACTCGCTTTGAAAGGCCACCTTTCAAAGATGACCTAGGCTTCACCATTCAAAGGTGAGGGCCAGGTTACCTGGAGGCATCTCCATAATAAGTGTCATAGAATCGCAGAATCAAAGAATGGTTTAGGTTGGAAGGGACTTTAAAGTCCATCCACGGGCAGGGACATCTTCCATTAGAGCAGGTTGCTCCAAGCCCCTGTGTCCAACCTGGCCTTGAACACTGCCAGGGATGGGGCAGCCAGCCTGTGCCAGCGCCTCAGCACCCTCACAGGGAACAGCTTCCTAATATCTAGTCTAAATCTACCTTCTTTCATTTTAAAGCCTGTCATTAAATGCCTTTGTAAAAAGTTCCCCTTCAGTTTTTTTGCATCCC